>NW_024870577.1:0-164615 GCF_013358625.1 Macadamia integrifolia
AATAAAATTCCTAAATTAAGAAAGAAATGGTAGTCAGAAGAGGGAATGAGAGGGGGGAGAGAAGACTACTGAAGGAGCCTACTTACTTGAATCAATGCTTGAACTTGAAAAAAAATTGCTCCACGGCTCGTGATCTTGTCACCTAGATCTAAGTCTAGAACTATAACTTAAAAAATTACAACTCAATTGCATAAATCATAAACATAAAAAGGCTGAATAAGAATAAAAGAGTGCTTGCATTAATTGACATAAAAAACTATTACAAAAGTGATTAAAGCAAAAATAGAGAAGAACTAAAACTAAAGAGTGAGAGAGGGAGAGAGAGAGCAACTAAAAAAAAACTAGAAGAAGAATGAATTGTCTCTCCTCCTCTTACATGAGTTGTATTTATAGGGAATGGGGAGGTAGGGTAACAAATTTCTCTTTCCTAAAAGGGAGAAACCCACAATTGATTGTGAGATCTTTTGAGTCCAAAAGTGCTAAGATGGAGGAGAGAGAAGAGAGAAATAAACTTGGAGAAATTTCCTATAATTTTTTTGCTTATTTTCTTTCCTTTTTTTTTCTAATTTATTTCTCTTCTTTTTCTCCCTCCAAGGGACGATTTTCTTCTTGCTTTGTGTGATTTGGACAATATTTTGGTGATGATGTGGAGGAGAGAGAAGATTTGGACAATCTTTCTTTCTCCCTTTTTTTTTCTTTCATTTTTTTTTTCTTCTCTTCTTGCGCAGGAACCCTTCCACGATTTTCCTTGCTTCTAATTTGATGTGGAAATCCCCTCCATGCCCTTAGTGCTTTAAGTGAGTGAAAAATAGAAAATCTTCAACAAAATTCTCTAAAAAAAACAACCATGAGATTCGAACTTGAGACATCTTGGTGAGCAAGGGAATTTTGCGCACCATAGCTCACCAACTACACTAGGTAGTTGTTGTTACCAAAAATGAATCTTCAATCACTTAAGGATGTGGTCCATCGATCCTTGTTGGTATTTGGAGTATTCCTTGTACCTCTGAGACAATTGCAAATGGGCTGGTTCTGCATCTCGGTTCAATTCTGATCCATTATTCTTTTTCTGGCCTGAAAAGAATAATCACTTGTACAAGTAACCAAACAAATGCATACTTTTAATTGGACACATCCATCTTGCTCAGAATTTTGTCCTCTTCACAACCATAAAAAGAAATAGGACCTCTTTACGTGTAAAATTGGAGATATAGCACCCGATAGTCCTTAAGGCCTTGAAAATATAAAACCTACAAAAAGAGAGTAAAACCCAAGGTAGCTCCATTCTAAATATGTAAAATGCATGTTTTACTACCCTAGATTTCACACATAAATGTGCTCATCAGAATGCCATAAAGTGAATAGATCTCCTCAAGGGTGCTGGCATAATTACAGACATCCTCGTCGTTTGATGATGCATTCAATCTTAGAATGTCATAAACTGCACGGACCTCCCCAAGGGTGCTGGCACAATTACAATATCCTCACCGTTTGACGATACCTTCCATTCTTGTATAGGAAGCGGCTATCATTTGCTCTCAGAGTACTCTCCATGACATGCACTAACCTCCCAGAGGCTATAGGTATGACAAGGAGTCCCTCGCCAAATGATTTCACTTCGAGCACGATGCATGATGCGGTTGGCGAATACAATTACAAACATGGGGTTATCCAAACACGTTTTCAAAAAAATGTGGTGGAAAATGTTATTGTATTTAAAGGTAGCATCTAGTGTCGAAAGCTTAACATTTATCCCTAGTGGAGTTGCCACTGTGAGGGTAGCGGCCGGAAATGGACTTGTGCGTCGTCAATTCTGTCCTCTCTCCTCTCTCTTTCATCTCTTTTTCGTGTGATGGGAGGGGTGAGTGTCATCATGTGTGCTTACCCTACAGGCCCTGCACCATCGTATCACCGCTCAAAGATACGTGTGGGCCTATTTCGCAAGTGTAAAATTCATCATTTGAGACTAGAGTTTGATGATGGTCCAATGAGGGGATCAAGATCATACAAATGGGGTTTGGAGTCGCCACCTAAGGTTATAGGCCTAGGACCCAGGGGTGGTCCCACTTCCTGAGAAAAGGGCCCGAAAGTTGGTCTGGTCCAGAGATTTAGGGTAAGTGTCAAGTAGTAGGATGGGGAAGGTGTTAGGCACCCAATCTACCCGGTTCAACCGGTCTTCCTACAAGATGCTTAAGAATGAACATTTTTCATAATTATTACTATTCCACATGCATGGCTAAGTTATCACACATATATACATTGACTGAATTTAAACTACTATACACACTATAACAAGGTCTATATAAAGTCTACATTATGACAAGTTGGTTGAGAAATTATACCGGGACTTAAGCCCTGTTTCGGGTCAAGAGTGGTGGGCCCCTGATTAGTACCGGCTCGGACTATTTTCTATGTTTCTCCTAGCTCAGGGGAAGATGGTCTTGACCTCCAACTTCCTTTCTTGAAAGATGCTAATTGTGATGGTATTCGGATAGGGTTCCGGCTAGGAATGGTTGCTTTCGAATTTGGATTAGGATCGATCTTTGGCTAGGGAAGACTATTTCCGGATCTGGATTCGAACAGAGCTTCATCTAGGGAAGGGTATTTTTAGGCTTAGGATGAAGTGGCACTCCGACAGAGCTTCCACTGGGGATAGCTATTTCTGAAAAGATTTTAGGGGCACTCGGATATGGCTTCCACTAAGAACTTCTATTTTTGGAAAGAAACGAATTGACCTAAAAATGGATTGAGGATCCCCAAAGCCCCAAAGAACACATTAAAGATCCAAATAGAGTTCTGGATCTTAACAACAATCTCTTCGTAGACCCGAAGAACCTCAAGGGGGGTTTTCTATTTCTGGAAAAACTCAAGAACACTTAAAGGAGAGGGTTAAAGAACACACTACTTTTGGAAAAAAATTGGATTGCACTAAGAACTTGGATTGAAGATCTTCAAAGTACCGTAGAACACTTTGAAGATCCGAACAAGATTTTTGATCTTGACGAAGATCGCTCCGAAGACCCAAAGAAACTCAAGAGGGGGAGGGGAGGAGAGAGGGCAGTGCTTCACTACTATGGAGTGGGGTGGGGTTATTTTGCGTGTAAAATCCAAAGCAGGGGGTATTTATAGGTTTTTTCGGCCAATGGGAAAGAGGGAACATCTTTATCCAATGGACGAAAGAGGGTTTTTTTCCTAAAGTGGGTGAAGTAGGCTTCTATCCAATGGACAAAAGGGTTTTTGGACTAAAATGGGTGAAACGAGCTTTTATCCAATAGGTAAAAGAGGGTTTTTGGGAGAGAGAATGCTTAGCTAAAAAATTGGGATTTTGGTTTCAAGTGGGTGAAGGGGAATCCCTTCACCCACCAGGCCAGCAAAAAACCAATCTCGGCCAATGGCGACGGCACGTAAGATTGAGCCGAAGTGCACAGGGCATGGTTAGTATAGGAGGGCAGGCAATGCGGGCAATGTCATGGATGTGCAGTGCATGGCACGCGGGTAGTGGCATATGGGTGTGCGGCGTATGGCACGGTGCCATGGTATGGGCAGCAACTGGCAAAGGGGGCATGGGCATGGGTAGCAGCTAGTGCATGCATGTGTGCAGGCTAGCCTGCTGACCAGTATGCAGGTGTGTAGGGTGGGGGTGTGGGCTTGTGCACAAGGGGGTGCGGGTCTGCTGGGCTAGGGCGAGAGGGGCACGAGCCTATTGGGCACATGGCTAGCTGGGTGCATGGCTGGTTGGGTGCATGGCTGGCTGGGCACATGGTTGGCAGGCACCATGCTGCTTCCATGGGCAGCAAGCATGCGTGCGAGCTAGCCTGCTGGCCAGTACCCACAGCGCGCGTGATTTAGGAATTTTTCTGGTGACGGTCATAGGAGATCTGTTGGTCCAATTTTGACGTGCCATATATCGTCAGAATCGTACTTTTGAGCATTATCCATTTATATGATAATCTTGACCAAATTCCTTCATATATAAAAAGTCAAAATTAGACCCTCTTCTCTCCCGCATAAGGGTTTCTAGGGTTTCAGGTAGGGGAGTGTTTTTGGGTTATCTGGGTGGGTAGGGGATGAAATTTAGGGTGTTTGGGGTAGGTAGGGGATTTTTTCAGGTTTCCAATGGGACTATCCACTCATGCGACATACGTGAGGGAAAGTATAATTTTTTGGGGATGATCGCCGGAGATCCGTCAGTCCAATTTTGACATTCCATATATCATCAGAACCGTATTTCCAAGCACTACCCATCTATGTAGTCATCTTGATGAGATTCCTTCATATATAGAAAGTCAAAGTTGGACCCCCTTCTCTCCCGCGTGGGTGTTTTCAGGGTTTCAGGTAGGGAAATGTTTCCATCATCATCTCTATTGATTGGAAGCCGAGAGTCGCATCCAAGATTCACATTTCATCATAGCTGGGGGAGGGTGACAAAATTGGGTGTCTACACCATCCAGTTTGATTCTCGGTCTGCACAGTATAGTTGTTTAGTCTCATGGGTTGGTTTTTCTAGCACTTTGACATATATTGTTCGGCCTATGTTTTCATACATCATCATTGCTAGTCGAGATAGGGCATCTGCTGAAGCATTCTCTGATTTGAGGACTTGTCTGATCTCAAACTTGGTGAACTGAGCGACTAATTCCAAGTCCTTCACCTTCTTTAGGTAATTGACCATCCTTCCAAATTTTGCCTTATATTCACAATTCTCATAGTTCAATATGAGTTAGGAGTCACTATGGACCAGGAGCTCTTCTGCTTGTACCTCTCGGGCTACTTTGAGACCGGTTATGAAGGCCTCGTACTCTGCTTCATTATTGGTTGCAACGAAAGTGAATCACAATGCATACTAGATTTTGAATCCCTTAGGGCTAGTTAGGATAACTCCTGCTCCACTTCTCTTTTCAATGCTTGAACCATCCATGTACAAGGTCCAGAGTTGCGTAATAGGTGTGCTTTCATCATCCTCAATTTGCTCATCTGTCAAGGTACACTCCACCATGAAGTCTACTAATGTCTGGCCTTTGATTACCACTAGGAGGCGATAATCAATGTTATATTTGCTTAGTTTGATTAACTAACTAATGAGCTTCCCAACACTCTTGACTCATATAGTCTTTTCTTGAGCGGTCGATTAGTAAGTACGGAGATCCAGTGGTCCTGGAAATACGGCCTTAAGTTCCATATGACAATGACCAGGGCAAAAGCTAGTTTTTTTGCACCTGAGTTCCTTGTTTTAGCATCCAGGATGATATGACTAATGTAGTAGATCGATTGTTGCTACTTCTCTTATTATTTTACCAAATCCATGCTGACGAGTACTGGTGAGACTGCTAGATAGATGAGCAATTCATTGCCAAGATCATGCTGAATGAGGAGTGAACTCAGTACAAGGTAAGCTTTTAAGGCTTCAAAGACGTCCTAACACTCTATTGTGCAGAGAGAGTCTTTCAGGGATTGCAAGTTCTTTAGTGTTTTAAAGAAGGGTAGGAATTCATTGCCTATCCGGGATATGAATCAATTGAGGGCTACAACTCTACTAGCAAGGCACTGAACTTCTCGAACAGTCCTTGGTGGAAACATGTCTTGTATCACTTGGATCTTGCTCGGGATTTTGTTTGTTCCCCTCTTCGAGACCATGAATCCCTGCAATTTTTCTGAGGTGACTCTGAACACATACTTTTTTTAGGGTTCCAATTATATTTGATTATTTTGCAACACCCCAACGCTTCCTTAAGGCCGATCATATGTCGATCGACTTTTGTACTCTTTACAAGCATGTCATTCATGTACACCTCCATGTTTTTTTCGATATGTTTTATGAACATGGCATTCACTAACCTCTGATAGGTATCCTCACGTTCTTTAGGCCTAACGACATTGCCTTGTAGCAGTAGTCTCCCCGTTCAATCAAGAAGCCTATCTTCTCCTCATCATCCTCTTTGTATCCAGAAAAGACATCCATGAAAGTCAACATTTCATGGCCTGCTGTGGCATTGCTCAATTGGTCGATCCTCGAAAGTGGGTAGCAATCTTTTTGGCAGGCCTTGTTTAAATCAGTGTAGACAAGGCAAATTTGTTATCTTTAGCTTGACTTTTGAACCATTATGACATTGGCAAGACAGGTGGGGAATTGTACTTCCCTGACCAAGTTTGAGGCCTTCAATTTCTCTATCTCCTTATAATAACTTTCTAACGCTTGAGAGTGAAGTTTCTACTTAACTAGCTTTCGCCATTATTCAGCATTGAGGGTGTGTTTAACTATGGTCCTAAGGATGCTGGGAATGTCTTATGCCAACCAAGTGAAATGTTTGCATTGTTTCTGAGGAAGCTAAGTATTTCCTAGGCCTGTTCTTGGCTTAGTAGCATGCCAAGCTGAATCGTTTGGTCCAGTTCTCCTTCGATCAGTGGTACTTGCCTCAGCCCCTCTACTGGTTCCACCATTGTAGGCAGGACTCATCCCGTACATCTCCAACTTCAATGCTACATACTTGGGATGAGATGGTACCTTTCTTTTCCTTGATGAGATTTTTATAACATTCACATGAATCTTTTTTACTCAAGTGGCACTCTCTGACACCTAACTCAGTAGGGAACTTGACTTTGAGGTGTTTTATGGAGGCTATTGCCCCCAGGTCATTCATTGTCTAGCGGCCTAGGATAGCATTGTAGGTTGATGCCATCTTCATAACATGAAATTGATGAGCATGGTAGCCAATCGGGGGTTGTCCCCAGTGGTCACCGGTAGCTCTATGTAACCTTCTATCTACGCTATTGTCCTAGAGAACCCATACAAAGGTCTAGTAGTGGGCTTGAGCTTGTCATCCCCCAGGTTGAGCTTCTTGTAAGCATCGTAAGATATCGCATCAATGGAGGAGCCCGGGTCGATCAGGACTCTACGGAATGGGAGTTAGCAACAACCAGTTAGACCGCAATGGAGTCAGCTAATTCAAGCCTTGTAGATCATATTCTTAAAACGTTATCATTGGGTTCTTCTAAGCGACCTTGATTAGTTCTTCTGCCATGCAAAAAAATTGGAGTCACCTTGGATTTTTTTACAAACTTGAACCCTAGATCACCTAAGATGGTGTGTATGGTGGGATCAGTCGGCCTCTTAGAGTACTCAAGCCTTCAATCACTTGGTAATCTCTTATTTGTCTCATCTTCCTTTCGTGAGTTGCTCTATTCTCGACTCAATTCCCCTTAATCTTTCTGGTTTGGTTGACTAGCTTCTAGGCACTTGAGGTACTTCTTGAGATACCCTGCTTTAATCAACTCCTTCAGCTCTTTCTTCAGTGCATGGAAATCATCCGTGTAATGCCCAATTTCCTTATGGAAGCAATAGTACTTCTTTGGATCACTCTCTTTTGGCTTGGTTAACATAGGACAAAGCTAGTGGACAAACATTTTATCCTTGATCTCGAGAAGCACCTTTGAAGGTGCTCTTTCTAACTAAGTGAGTGCTGAGTTCTCAGAACTGGTGGCTGTCGTTATTTTTGCATATCGTTCATCTTCTTTAGGGCACGCGGTTCCCCTTTTCGTCTCCTGGGGTGGCTGAGCCATCTCCTTATGCACTGTTAGATACTCGTCCATTACCACATAGTTCTGGCACATTGCTAGGAGTTCTAATAGATTTCCCCAGGTAATTCTTGGACAAGGAATCCATCAACTTCTCATGGCACATTCTTTGGTAAAGTGTGTTTAAGGTTATGCCATTTTTCAGGTCCTAAACGGTGCAGATACCTAATTTGTCACCCTCGCCAGCCATGATGACTCACAAGATGTGGATGCGATCCATGCTTTCCATCAACAGAGGAAACAACTTTCTAAAGGTAACTTGGATCTAACTTGGTAAATCCCACCCCCACATCAAGCCCTAGAGCTAGGAATCGAAACCCTAAAATTGGCCCCAAGGAGAAGGGGTTCAATTATAACATACTATACAAAAAAATCCAGATAACCATACAAATAGATGGTGCTCATAACCACTATTCCAACAATATATGGTACTTTAAAATTAGATCACCAGATCTCCCTACAATCATCTTTGGAAGTCGAAAATGTTGCAAACAACTAGATCAGCATCTAGAATATTCCATAAATATTCCCTTTCCTCGTGACCTGGTGAAAATGTGGTAAGGGTATAAAAAGAGTGGCAAGGACACAACCCTCAAATCCCAGCTAAAAAAGTGGCAAGAGTGCGAGACCCGTGAAAATTTGGCGGCTCCATAAGCCCCATAACCCCATGAGAAACCCATGCCTATTGAATGCCCAAAACTAGTAACCCCATAAAATTAGCTCCTTTGGGTTTCAAAATCTATAAATAGCCCATTATTCACATTTCCCAAGGCAATTACGAAGGGTCTACCTACCCCATGCCTTGAAGTTTGTGCCCTTTAGTGCATTTCACCACTTAATGAGAGCCCCACCATCTTCTTAGCACTCTCGTAAGCTGAACCTCCACCAGAGTTCTAGCCTGAGATCAAAGCCTCGTAAGCTGAACCTCTGCTTGAGTTCTAGCCCGAGAACAAACCCTTGTAAGTTAAACCTCTACCCGAGTTCTAGCCCGAGATCAAACCCATAAGTGAACCTCCGCCTAGGTGTCCAAAGGAATTAGGAAGTTATAGAAAATTCAGAGCATATGAAGAAAGAGAGCTAGAGATCAAGACCACTTTCTTCTCAGCTGAGAGAACCCCAAGTGGAAGTCCACATCTACTTTAATAGCGGCCTACCCCTCTTGACTCAAAATAGGGTTCGAGCTCAGGTATAATCATCAACTCAGTAGGAAAAATGGAGATCCTTTATTCACATGTGGTAGTGTATGTAGTAGTATAACAATAATATAGCAATGCATAGGAATAATTAAGGAAAAATGTTTGTTCTAAGCATCTAGTTGGAAGATCGGTTGACGGTGTAGAGAGGGTGCCTAACTATAGACACCCAATTTTGTCACCCTTCCCCGGTAATGAAGATACCTGGATCTTGGTTATGACTTCTCATTTCTAGTTGACAGAGATGCAAATGATTGAGATTCCCTTACCCAACCAATCCCTGCTTACCCAAACAAAATCCCAGAACCATGTGTGGGAGAGAAAAGGTCCAAATTTTGATTTCATATATATAAAGGAATCTGGTCCAATGTGACCGTATGGATGGATAGTGCTCAAAATTACGATTCCAATAATATATGGTGTGTCAAAATTGGACTAGCGAATCTCCGGTAACCATTTCCAGAAATTATCCCGCACATGCGTACACAGCCATCCACCCGTAGCCGACCACCCTCAGCCATCCATCCTGTCTAGGGCTGTACCCCCTGTTCTATACCCTTCGCGGCCCCCATAGCTACTTGACATCTTTGTCTGTTGCTTAGTGTCCTTGCCAACTGTCCTGCACTCCCGTATTTTCCCAGAACATCCCATTGACGATTGGAATTTTCTGCTAAAAACTGGATTTTGGGAAAAGATCCCCCTTTACCCGTTGGCGCGCTCCACACGCTCTAGCTAGTATACCAAATATCTTTTCACCTTTTTGGGTGAAGAGAAGTTTCCCTTCACCTCTTTTTAAAACAATATATTTTCACCTTTTTGGGTGAAGAGAAACTTCCCTTCACCCCTTTGGCCTAAAATATCTTTTCACCTTTTTGGGTGAAGAGAAATTTCCCTTCACCCCTTTGTCCCACAGAAACACTATAAATACCCCCTTCCTTTGAAAAAGACACCCACTTGCCATTTTCTAGCCTCTTTGTGAAAGAGCACCTTTCTCTCTCCTAAATCCCCTCCCCCTTTGAGGTGTTTCTAGTCTTTGGAGAGATCTTTGTTAAGATCTGAAGTGTTCTTCGGGCTTTTGAAGCACTTCAATCATATTTTTCAAAAATCTCAGCCAAACCCTATCGAGGTTCAAACCTGTCTTTTCCCAGAAGTAGCCTATCCCTAGCGAAAGCTCTACCAAAGTTTCTACTGGCGACTATTCCTGGTGGAAGCTTGGCCAAATTTTTGAAACAAATTTTCCCAAAAGTAGCCTATCCCTAGCGGAAGCTCTGTCAAAGTTTTGACCTGACATTTTTCCATAAGTAGCCGACCCTAACGGAAGCTCTGCCAGAATACAAACCCAACCTTTCCCAAAAGTAGTCCATCCCATTGGAAGCTCTACTGGAATCAGCAACCCAAAAGTAACCAACCCTAAGTCGGACTCTGTCCATATAGTACCACAGTCAGCATCTCTAAAAATAGGAAGTTGGAGGTCATGACCATCTTTCCCTAAGCCGGGAGAATCTACAAGAAAGTCCGAGCTAAGAAGGGGTCCACCCCTCTTGACCTAAAACAAAGATCAAATCCAGGTACAATCTCTCTCCTCATTTAGTGTAATGTAGATATTTAATTAATATCATTTTAGTGTACATAAGTAGTTAATTTTATTTAATGTACATATGTTTGATAATTTAGTCATGCATGCAGAATAGGAATAATTATGGAAAATATTCATTCTTAAGCATCTAATAGGAAGACCGGTTGAATTGGATAGATTGGGTGACTAACACCTTCAAAATTCTACAACCTGACTCTTTCCCCGAATCTCTAGACCAGATCGACTTTTGGGCCCTTTTCTTTAGAATTGGCCCCACCCCCGGGTTCTAGGCCCATAATCCTAGGTGGTGACTCCAATCATTTTTTTGTATAATCCCAATCCCTTATATTAGACCATCATCAAGCCTCGTCTTTATGACTAACCTGACACACCTACGAAATAGGCCTCACGTATTTCTAAGAGGCAATACGATGGTGCGGGGACCACAGAAGCACACACAACCAACACTTTCCTTATCCTCTAAGATGAAGAGAGGATAGAGGGTCCGAATGAAAACCTTCCCACAATGGGGAGAGAATACTCAATTCACAAGTCGCTACCCTCATAGTGGTGACTCCACTGGGGAATTGTCAAGCTTCTGATACTAGATGTTACCTCTAAATGTAAGAACATTTTTCACCACATCTATTTGAAAACATGTTTTGCTAACCCCATGTTTGTAATTGTATTTGCTAACCACATCATGCATTGTGCTTGAAGTGAAATCATTTGGCAAGGGACTCCCTGTCATGCCTACACCCTTTGGGAGGTCAGTGCATGTCATAGTGAGTACTTTAAGAGAAAATGGTAGTCGCTTCCTGTACAAGGGTGTGGGGTATTGTTAAATGGCGAGGATGTTCGTAATTGTGCCAGTACCCTCGGGGAGGTCCGTGCACTTTATGACATTCTGAGATCGAATAATGAAATTTTCACATCACACTTTTGCACACAATCACTCACGGTTCCACCACCCCGTGGCCAATTGCTTAACCTCGTGTGTAGTCACGAGTAATCGACAAGGAATTCACCCGCTTGATCTCGTACCTTTGGGTATATCAAAAGGATCACGTACCTTGCATATATAGATCCTATCAAGGAAGCCTTGTCAGTCCTATTGCATCCATTGCATACTCGCATCATGTAGGAAATAGATGGAGAATGCTAGGAACGCCATAAGCTGATCTGTAGAATGTTTGTGGTCTTGAAAATGAATTTTTCTATAATACATTCTAGTCATAAAAAAATGCTCTCCTAAGTGGGTTTTGGATAAAAGGTGTCCTTCCTCCTTAGAAATGAAATATGGATGATTTGGCATACGTGATCCGGGTTGATTTCTGTCAAAGCCCTGTAAAATGCAAAATTATCTAAAAGACCCTAGAAAACTAGGAGGAAGGTCACCTAGTGGGGTAAGATTAAGAAAAACATGACTTTATTGACATAGAATGTCTTAATAGAGATATTCTAGTCAAGCCATTTGTGTGAATCTCCCACTAATGACATTGAGTAGACTAGGGGCATCAACCCGTACCCACTCCCTATCATTAAGTGGACTAACTTTGGATGGCCCATTGGTTGATAATTGAGTGGATGAATAAACAAAGGGTTGGGAATACAAGAATCCTAAAATAAGCCACTTTTTGGTTCAGGAACAATTCCACACCTTAAGTATTCCCCGCAGTCCATTTAGACACATTAGGGTAATCGATTAACTCATTTAAGTCCAGTGTCACCTACGTCATCCCTTCAAGACAACTTATTTCCAAGTGATTGTATTTTGGTACACATGGTTCCAGCAGACATTGAAGCTCCTGATCAAGCATGGGTTCACCCCGTCGAGACGTTAAGCTAAGATGATTGAAGTCAAGAATGGGTTAGCATAAGTGCTCCACCTACTTCGAAACCCTCCCAGGGTTGGCTCTACTTCAGTTACAGGAGAGCAAGATCAGAACAGGCTCATGGGGCATCGTGGAACTTCCTCTAGGGTAGAATCAGGAGAGCCAGATACGACCAGGCCTATCGGTCAACAAGGAGTTTCACCCACCCATCAGAATGGTCAGCAAGGAGCTTACTCCTGAGTTCCCCCACCAAAGGTGGTGATGGATGATAAAGAAGAAGTGTTTGTAGCACATGTCAGAATGAAACCTCCTGAGACAAAAATATAGAGAAGCTCATAGAACAGTTAAATAAGCTGGAGGATTTGATCCAAATTGGGAAAAGTCAGGTCAATCAGATAGTAGATTCTGATGAGATGAGCTTTTTCTTTGGAGCAAGGATTCTCGAGAAGTTTAAATGGAAAACTAGCAGTTCGACGGGTCTGGGGATCCTAAAGCTCATTTGAAGATCTTCCTCAGCATCACCAAGTCTTGGTAGCTAGTAGATAACCAGATGGGTCAGGCATTCATGTTGACATTATCAGGTCTAGCTCTAAGATGGTTAACACAGTTAGAGTCTGCACAAACATAGAATTGGGCAACAATGGTGAAAGCCTTCACCAACCAATACTCTTATAGCATAGAAGTGGATGTAAAGCGACGAGAGCTTGAGACTTTAAGGCAACAGCCTATGGAAGGAGTCACTGCTTTCCTTATGAGATTCAGGGATAAGGCCACGTACATGGCAGAGCGACCTTCTGAAGCAGTGCAGGTGAAGATATTGATTGAAAACATGTCCAAACCTTATTATGATGTGCTTTATTATCAACATTTGTAAACCTTTGAAGCATTGATAGCCACTAGGACACGTATTGAGAATAGAATCCTATGGGAAGCATAATACCTTAGGACTCCTCAGGATGAAGGAAAGGGTGCAAAGGTCGGACTAGGAAAGGTCTTGAAACCAATGTTGTCAGTTCAGCCTAACAATCAGTAGCAGCCATCTCTCCATCACAACCATTTGTGATACAGGTAGATGCTCTGGCTCAGAAGCCCCCTCGTTATAGAAGGCAGTTTTTAGACTTGGGAATGCCAATAACAACAATGTATGAGAAATTAAAGAACCAAGTGTTATTGGGGATAGTGGCTTTGAGGGTGATTCTCACTCCTCTGCCAACTTAGTATCAGGATCATGAGTATTGTGCCTACCATACCCAGAAGGGGCACTCCACAGAGAGGTGCCTAGGGCTATAGCATGTAGTATAAGATCTAGTGGATAACAGAACTATTGAAGTTAAAGTTAAGCAGTCTCCCAATGTTACCACCAACCCGCTCCCAGATTATGGTATAGTTAGTAATTTGGATGATGATGAATCCACAGAAAGTGACGCCACTTAACTCATTGAGCCTAAAAAGCATAAGGGTCGTCTGACCACCCATGATTATTGGCAGATCATGGGGTAGAAAGCCAAAACCTTGAGACTTCTCAGGGAAGAGAAGTCATCAGAAGAAGAAATAGGGAGTGAAGAGTAGATGTCCACCTTTCCTCGTTTATCACCAACTCCTGTTGAGAAGTCCACTGGTTAATGCAACTTACCTCACCAATCATTTTCCCCATATTACCAAGGATTGAACCATCCATCATCATCCTACCAACCTTTACCTCTAGCCAACTATCCTACTACTTACATTGAAACCCATACCCACCATATAATCATCAACCACCACCTCTACAATATTATCACCCTCTACAACACCATCAACCTTTACCTTACCCTCAAAGGGAGGAAACACCATCTCCATCTTATCATACACTAGCTCCATCTTCTCATTCACCATCTCCATTAGGATACCCTACCTCTCATATCACATCATCATCATATCACCCTGCCTCATATCCTTTATCAACCTCATATGATTCTCAATCCTAGGTTTCAATCCATGACCCAAAAGAAGGATGGATTGGTGGATATGATTGGAAGGACAAGCAAGTATTGCCCGACTCTCCAAAAATGACTTCATCTTTGGGTTCGGTAAATGTTCTTGAGGAAGATCAAGCCATGGATCCCACACCCTTAATTCAGTCAAGCTCATCATAGGAAAACAGTTCAAAGATAGTTGAGGAAGTTACAGATCATCTTCTCAGGGCAATAATAGCATTATCAGTGGGAGAATAGATTAAAGAGCACACTTCCCTAATCTACATAGGGAGTGACACAGAAGAGGATGAGTCAGATTTGACCCGGCTTCGAGCTGATGATAATGGGTCAAACCCCATAGAAATCTTCCAATCCATACGTTCTAAGTATTAGGAATGATTGGATGTAGGAGAGTTTGAGGGCCATGAGGAGGAATCAGATGAGGGACCCAGTGAGGGGGAGGTCACTGAAGAATAGGATGATGATGATGACGATGGCGATAATGATGATGATGATGATGATGAGGATGAATGTGAGATAGACAATGATGATAATTATCCAGACTGGGATGATTACCTCAAGCCATAGAACCAGAATGTGGATGAGAAATTGAATATTACTCACCTGAGCATCCAACTTATTACTCAGTATATGCTATCGGTGGTGATGACTTGATAGTTGATCCGACTTATAGTATTCTACCCACCCACTACATGGAAGGGGATGATTCCATGTCAAATTTAGGAAATGATGATGAGTCAGAAGAACAAGCAAATGTTTTTATATGCAAATTGACTAGATATGGAAGAAAAATTGTGTGATATATACTCACAAGTGGGGAGGATGCAAGAAAGAGTGGAAGAAATTGACCACATGCTTAGTGAAGTAACCATCAATGAACGTTACTACAATGAGCAGTTGAATGAACTAGAGGAAATAGGGCCAGAGGACACATTTGCAAAACCAGTAGACGCCGCATTCCAGTGTCTCTCCAATGCAATCAAGAAATTACAAGACAAGTCTCTTGATGATGATCCAATGGTGGAGGACGCCGACTTCCCACTCCTAACCGAGAAGGGGAGTCCAAAGATGATGATCCAATGGTTGAAATAATTACCACTATAGATAGTGACGATGAGGATCAATACCCCACTAAAATCATTGTAAAGAATCATGCTAGGGTGATGAATACCAGAAGTGGGAAAGATTACAAGGGCAAGGCCCTAGCAGTAGAGAAACCCAGCAACTATGAAGTATTTTCCAATGAAGGAACCGAAGAATCCAATTTTGGCTTAGCTCAAGAAGGCTTAGGCTAATATCTCAATTTGGGGATTGTTGATGTCCCTCACATCATGAGATGGTGTTGAAGTCCCTCACTCATGTGCAGTACCAATTGAGATAGATCCAGTGCAGCTCTCCCATATAGTAGGGGCAGCATATGCAGTGCAGTCTCTTGTATACTCAGATTCTGAAATTCCTAATAAGGGGGCTTCTCACAACAAATCTCTATATATAACAGTGGATTGCCTTGATAAGACCTTTCCTTAGGTTCTCATAGATAATGGGCCTACTTTGAACGTCTTACCATTGAGATCAGTATCGACATCAACATAGAGAAGATGAAGGCATCAGGCCAAACGATAAGGGCCTATGATAACACCAAAAGGGAGATTCTAGGAGCGCTTACCTTAGCTGTGATAGTTGGCCTAGCAAAGTTTGATGTGGACTTCCAAGTTATTGACATACCGGCTTCCTTCAACCTGTTCTTAGGAAGGCCCTTGTTACACTATGCAAAAGCAATGTCGTCCAGCCTCCATCAAAAGCTCAAATTCCTATATAGAGGAAAGGTGATTGTTGTCTCAGGACACCCTGAAGTGGTCAATACCTTGGCCAATATAGAGAAAGGAAAATCTCAAACAGATGAAGTTCCCCTTAGTGGATTTGAAATAGAAGAGACTTGTGTTGTGCTCGCAAAAGGAGCAGTTGAAGAAAACATCTCAGTTGAGTACGAAGCTTCTTTGAGTCCTCCAGTGGGCTGGATGATGAAGAACATGCAATACTTCCCCGACATGGGATTGGGAAAGTATGCCCAGGGGTATCCAAATTGCCAATTACTGTTGCAAACAAGGGAAAGAATGGGTTGGGATATGTTCCTAAAAAAAAAAGCAAGAATGTCAGTGAGCAGAAGGGCCATAGAGTATTGAAGATGACCAGGAAGATATCAGCTACATACTACCCTACTCTTAATGGGTATTTTGCGAAGGAAGGAGAATATTTCCCGTTCTGTGGGAATATTGAGCCACAGTTTGATGAAACCGCTACTTAAGATACAACCAGGGTTTGAAGTGTTCTTCCAAAATGAGTTCGACTGGGTAACTCATGAGGTGGAATAGCTACAAGTCAAAAGAAATGATCAAGAGAGTTGCATTACTGGAATAACTAAAGTTGCACTGATTGAGAATTGGTCTTCTAGTGGCAATCCTACAACTTTGTTCAAATCAAAAGACCTGTCGAGCCCTCGGATTCTCCTGAAAAGAGAATGGGAGAAGAAGATAAGACTCGCCTGGAGTTTATGCTTTCCCATTAATCTGAAGGGTCACATCTGTTCTCTCCTACAAGAAACACGAGCTCAAGAGCTCCATGACCTCAAGCTTAGATCTTTATGCGGAAGAAGTGTCTACGCCAAGCAAAGAAGAGCACAAAGGATGATTGTCTGCATGTACTGTGCTCGAACCAACTGCAACAGGAAGACCCATGAAAGTGGTCAAAGGCGTGACCAAGGAACAGGGATGGCCTCGCTCAACAAGCTCAAGAAGATGGATATATATAGAAAGGGGGCTGAGCAGCCTTGACTGCTTTTCTCCCCTTAGCAAGTTTGGCTTCAGGGAATATGAGATCAGCCAAATGACATTTGGCTCAAAGAAGAAACAAAACAGCCACAGCACAGTAGAGGAGATAGCAGTGATTAGCTTGGAAGGAGAAGAAGATGGCCCTTTGCCTCACCTCCTCATCCACTAGTCCATTGAACCTCTTCTAAACTAGACAAGCATTGGATAGACTTCAAGTTCACCCATGCTACTAAGACAACTGGCCTAAGTACCACTAATAATAGCATCAATTCATTTGTTGAGTCTGTTGTTGAAACTTCTACATCTATTAGTGAGTTTGTTGCCCCTCTAAAGGAAAGTCATATGTCCATGTATGTCGAGTCTGTTACTCCTTCATGGATGAATGAAATTTTCAATTTCGAGTATGACTTGCCTCCTTTTCTGATGATGATCTTAATCAATATCATAACTTAATAAAATAGTGCAAACCAAAGGAAGCCCAACCCATCCATGAGGACACCTAGGTTATTAATTTGGGAACTGACTAATGCCCTCGAGAGGTAAAAATTGGTAGCACTCTAGAATATGAAGAAGTAGAATGATGATCAGCCTCTTGAAGGAGTTTACATAATTTTTTTCCTGGTCGTATGAAGATATGCTTGGAATTGACCCCAACATTGTATAGCATCGCTTGCCGACTTACCCTAGGGTAAAGCCCATCAAGCAGAAGCTCAGAAGGATGCATCCTAAATGGAGTGAGAAGATCAAAGAAGAAGTCATGAAATAGTGGAATGTAGGGTTCTTGCAAGTAGTAAAATACCCTCAATGGTTGGTCAATAGCGTAAGTTCTGAAGAAAGATGGAAGGATATGTATGTACGTGGATTTTCAAGATCTCAACAAACTGAGCCCACAAGATGACTTCCCATTGCCTTATATTGATGTATTGGTTGATAGCATTGCAGAATATACCTTGCTATCATTTATGGATGGATTCTCAAGATACAATCAAGTGAATATGCACCCAGAGGATTATGAGAAGACAGCTTTCACCACTCCATGGGGTACTTATTGTTATAAGGTCATGCCATTCGGATTAAAGAATGTCGGGGCAACTTATCGAGAGTAGCTACAACCATCCTATATGACATGATACACAAAGATGTGGATGTCTATGTGGATGACATGATTGTAAAGTCAAAGAATCGACAGAGACACATTCCTCCATTGAGATGCTTCTTTGAGAAGATCAAGAAATATTAGCTGAGGTTGAATCCCCAAAAGTATGTGTTCAGGGCAACGACAAGAAAATTGTTGGCTTTCCTGGTGAGTGAAAGAGGCATTGAGGTTGACCCTATCAAGATCAAGGCAATCCAAGAAATGACCACACCTTGCACAGAGAAGCAGATACGGGGATTTTTGGGTCATATCTAGTACATCAGCAGGTTCATAGCCCAACTGACTATAACCTATGAACCAATTTTCAAGTTGCTGAAGAAGGATCTATCCACAAAATGGAATGATCAATGCCAACAAGCTTTTGACAAGATAAAAGAATATCTTATAAACCCACTAGTGTTAACACCACTGATGGAAGGAGAACTGCTCTTATTGTATTTATCAGTCGGAGATAATTCTATGGGCTCTTTACTAGCTCATAAAGAAACAAAGAAGGGATTAGAGCATGCCATATACTACCTTAGCAAGAAGTTTTTAGAATACGAGACATGGTACACGTCTCTGGAAAGAACTTGTGCTGCATTGATTTGGGCCACCAAGAGGTTGCAACATTACATGGTAGCATATCCGATACGGTTGATCTCAATGATGGATCCAATCAAATACCTCTTTGAGAATCCAGCTCTCACTGTGAGGATGGCTAGATGGCTGCTGTTGTTATCAAAATTTGACATCACCTATGTTGCTCAGAAGGCTATCAAAGGGCAAGCTATAATTGATCATTTGGCTACCTATCTAGCAGAAGATGGAATAGCCTTAGATGATGCTTTTCTAGATGAAGAATTTTTAGCAATTGGAGAAGAGGATACCTCCAGTGAATGGCAGTTATTCTTTAATATGGCAGCCAATCAAAAGGGGTGCGGTGCGGGAATTTTGCTTGTCACTCCAGACGGCCTTGATTTTCCTTGTACCAACAACATTGTTGAGTATGAAGCTTGTGCCTTGGGACTTGAAATAGCCCTAACCACTAGGGTAAAAAGAATCAAGGTATATGGAGATTCACCCATTATCATATGTCAGACACAAAGTGAAGTGGAAGACTAGAGATGAGAAATTGAAGCCATACTTAGAACATTTGAAAGAGGTGATCGGATATTTTGAGAAAATCTCATTTGAATACTTCCAAAAGGATAACAACTGGTTTGTTGATGCCCTTGCGACCTTAGCTTCCATGATAGAGTGCAACCCAATGGCTAAGATCCAACCATTCTTAGTAGAACAAAGAAACAAGCCCATCTATCAGAATGCGGTGAATTCTCTCACCATAGATGGCCAGCCTTGGTTCACTCACATTATGGACTTCATCAGGGAGAGGAAATATCCAGTTGAAGCTATAGACAGGGAAAAGAAGTTCCTGAGGAGATATGCTACCCAGTTCATCCTCCAAGAGGACTTGTGCAAAAGATCCTATGATGGGATATACAGTTATTGTGTGTAGATGAAAAGCAAGCTAGAACGAAGAAATTCATCAAGGCCTTTTTGGACCCCATATGAATGCCAAAATGCTAGCAAAGAAGATCCTCAGATTGGGGTACTATTGGAACACAATAGAAGCAGATTGTATGAGCTATGTCAAAAAATGTCACAAGTGTCAGATATTTTTCAACATCATACATATTCCACCAACGAAATTTCACTCACTCAGTTCCCCTTGACCATTCTCTACTTGGGGCATTGATATCATAGGGAAGATCAGCCCCAAGGCATCTAATGGTCATGAGTTCATCTTGGTGGTCATTGATTACTTCACTAAATGGATAAAAGCCCAATCATATGCAGTTCTCACATCAGCCAAGGTAGCAAAGTTCATTCAAAAAAATATCATTAGCCGGTATGGAGTACCATAGGAGTTGATATCAGATCAAGGATCCCATTTCTAGGGAAAAACTGATAAGATTTCTATAAAGTTCAGCATCAATAGGCATCGTTCTACCACTTACAGGCCGTAGACCAATGGGGCAGTAGAAGCATCCAACAAAAATATCAAGATCATTCTTCAGAAGATGGCTGAAACACACAAGGATTGGGCAGACAAGTTGCCACTTGCATTATGGACATATCAGACTTCTGTTCGGTCCTCGACTGGGGCAACTCCATTCTCCTCGGTATACAGAGTCAAAGCAATGTTGCTAGTAGAAATCCTAGTGCTATCCTTAAAGGTACTTTTGGATAGTCAGCTACTAGAAGGTGAATGGGTGATGGCTAGGCATGATGAGCTCAACTTTCTTGATGAGAGGTGCATAAAGGTGATGGACAATCTAAGAAAGTATCAACTAAAAATAGCAAGGGTCTTCAACAAGAATGTGAAACCATGACGTATAGAGGAAGGTGAGCTTGTTTTACTATGACAAAGAGCTCCAATTTATGACCTAAGAGGGAAATTCAAGCCAAATTGGAGTGGCCCATTTACTATTAAAGAGATTCTGTCAAGTAAAGCAGTGAACCTCATAGGCCACAATGGTGAAGAATTACCAAGATTGGTTAACATGGATCAACTCAAGAGATATTATGTTTGACCGGGTGAAAGGCGAACTACACTAGACTTGATTCCTCCTAAGGGATATATAGGCAACTTGACATATGCAAGTGCGGTCTTAACCATCCCAAGACAATAAACTGGTTCTCAAATTAATAATCAATGTACCTGAAAAGATCAGCATAGCTTGTGTCCCACAAGAATCGTCATTTGGCATATATGACCATTAGGTATCTATCATTCCCCTATGGTTCATCACATCTCATCTAGAATTTTATATTCCCCAAGAATCACCATTCAGCATGTATAGCCATTAGGAATCTGCCATTTCCCTATGGTCCTTCCAATGCTCATCTAGAATTTCATCTCTTCTCTAAAGATTGCCATCCGGCACTAGTAATCAAGGTTAGTTCATTCTCACCCTTGGAAAGACTTTGATGCACAGTGGTAAAGGTTTGATTGTGTCAATGGCCAATGTCATTATACCTCTTCTTTGCGTAATTTAGTTTCAGGAGAGGCTATGGACTCTTTGGATGAGACATTGAGGAAATGGACCTTAAACATCAGCATTACTGCTCCAGGCCTGCTATAATCAGTGAACATATCTATGCTCAGTCCGATTAGAGGAATGAAGTTACATCATGATTTGCTCAAATAGGTGCCTCAATACTGGGATATTGATCTCCATATATTGACCATTGAAATTTTCCCCACTTTGGTATGCTATCTCCACCTAATGGCAGATTGATCCAACCACCATTGAAGAAAGATTACTCAAAAGATATCTGCAACTTCTTTGGATGGACAAATAAGGAAGAAAAAAATTTCATCAGCCATGACAAGATTGACATTTTGAAGGTTTCCAGAATCTTTACCCAATATATGTCATCAGGGAAGATCCATCAGCAAAGATCGTAAGATGTGTATTTGCTATGCATGATATTCCAATATGTTCTTCAAACTCCAGGACATGGTGCACCACTTATTATGATGGAAGTAGTAAACAACTAAAGGAAGGAAAAGACATCATCCCTATAGCTTTGCTAGAAACGCTGAAGGGACTAGATGATATGAGCCATAGTCACAAATTTGGGACTGATCATTACCAAGGAAGCCTCGCTATATTCCAGCTTTGGCTACTTGAAAATTTGAAATTAATTAAACGAAGACTTGGGTTTCTTTACTGTCAAGGTGAGGAAGTGGTCCCAGAATTCAAGCTCATCATTGATTGGGAAGAATACCTACAAGAAGGACTGCAGGGAACATTACATGGAAGCATCCCCAGTGGTCATAGGATGACTTGCTGTTGAAGACCCCTAGATACAATTATGTCAGGTTGATGGGTTTGACCCATAAATCTTTCTACCTACCTACTTACATCAGCCGGTAGTACGGACTAGAGGTAGAAGACCCAAAAGAATTGGTGGATTTTCATCCATTCCAAGAATTGTCTCCCCACATTATCGCCCATCTTTCCTCTCTGTGGTAGGAAAGTATGTCCATTTCTATGTAATCCATTTACTTTCACTTGGTAGTAAAAATATGGTGACATTTGGACTTTCACGTTATTCCAATTATTCTAATGAATACTCGAGTTGTGGAATTAATCATGCCTAATAACCCAAATGCAGGAAAGATTTCTTAAATCAAGAAGTTTTTCCATTTCAAAATAAAATTTCAAAGCAAATAAAGAAAGAAAAGAAAAGATAAAAAAGGATGAACAAACATGGGGAGGGAAACAATAAAAGAAAAATATAAAAAAGGCATTGCATCTGTATTTTGCAAGAATGGTATGAAACCCTGTAAACAAGAATCGAACACTAACATCTTTTTCAAGAATGGTGCAAAACCTTGTAAACGATGGTCCGATCTTAATATCTTTTGCAAAAATGGTACAAAACTCTGTAAACAAGAATCGGACACTAACATGTTTTACTGGAATGGTGCTAATCCCTATGAACATTGGCTCGATACTAACATTTTCTGTAGGAATGGTGCGAATCCCTATAAGTAATGATTTGATACTAACATTTTTTGTGGGAATGGTGTGAATCCCTACAAACGATGATGCAAAACCAATGAATTAGGTATGATTCTAAACTTTGAATAGTTAGAAGAGATTACCTATTGCATTTTCAACTCTGTTATTGCTGAGCAAGATGACAACAGTACATGCTCTGGGTGATAAAATGTGGTTGTTCTTTTCTTTGCCCTTCGGCTGTTGGCATAGGCCTCGGCCAAAGAGGGGCATTCTTAGACACCCAATTTTGTCACCCTTTTCCGGCAATGATGATACATGGATCTTGGTTGCAACTTCTCATTTCTAGTTGACAGAGATGCAGATGACTGAGATTCCCTTACCCAACCAATCCCTGCTTACCCAAACAAAATCCCAGAACCATGTACGAGAGAGAAAAGGTCTAAATTTTGACTTTGCATACACGTAGGAATCTAGTCCAATGTGATCATATGGATAGATAGTGCTTGGAATTACGATTCCAACGATATATAGTGCATCAAAATCAGACCAGCGAATCTCTCGTAATCATTCCCGAAAGTTGTCCCACACATGGATACATAGCCGTCCACCAGTAGCCGACCACCTGTAGCCATCCACCCATGACAGCCACCCACATACGGCCCTATACAGAACCACAAGGCCCTGTTCATGGTTGTACCCCCTGTTCTGTGCCGTTCGTGCCCCTGATAGCTGCTGGGCACCTTTGTCTGCTGCTTGGTGCCCCTGCCAACTGTCCTGCACTCCCGTATTTGCCCAAAACATCCCACCGACGATCGAAATTTTCTACTAAAAATTGGATTTTTGGAAAAGATCCTACCTTTACCTGCTTGCGCACTCCACACGCTCTCGATAGTATACTAAATATCTCTTCACATTTTTGGGTGAAGAGAAGTTCCCCTTCACCCCTTTTAAAAAAATATCTTTTCACCTTTTTGGGTGAAGAGAAACTTCCTTCACCCCTTTGGCCCAAAATGTTTTTTTACCTTTTTGGGTGAAGAGAAATTTCCTTTCACCCCTTTAGCCCACAAAAACACTATAAATACCCCCCTTTCCTTTGAAAAAGACACCCACTTGCTATTTTCTAGTCTCTTTGTGAAAGAGCACTTTCTCTCTCCTAAATCCCCTCCCCCTTTAAGGTGTTTCTAGTCTTCAGAGAGATCTTCGTCAAGATCTGAAGTGTTCTTTGGGCCTTTGAAGTACTTCAATTATATTTTCCAAAAATATATTTTTTTTCAAAAATCTCAGTCGAACCCCTACCGAAGTTCAGACCCGAGTTTCCCGAAAGTAGCCTATTCCTAGCGGAAGCTCTGTCGAAGTTTTGACCTGACTTTTCCTGGAAGTAGCCTATCCCTAGTGGAAGCTTTGCTGAAGTTCTGACTTAACTTTTCCCAGAAGTAGCCTATCCCTAGCGAAAGGTCTGCCGAAGTTTCGACCAGACTTTTCCCTGAAGTAGCCTATCCCTAACGGAAGCTCTGTCGAAGTTTTGACTTGACTTTTTTCCAGAAATAGCCTATCCCTAATGAAAGCTCTATCAAAGTTTTGACTTGACTTTTTTCCAGAAGTAGCTGACCCTAGCGGAAGCTCTGTCGAAGTTCTGACCCAACTTTTCCCGAAAGTAGCCTATCCCTAGCGGAAGCTCTGCCGAAGTTTTGACCTCACTTTTTTTCAGAAGTAGCTGACCCTAGCGGAAGCTCTACCGGAATACCAACCCGACCTTTCCCAAAAGTAGCCCATTCCCAGTGGAAGCTCTACTATAATCAACAGCCCAAAAGTAACCAACCCTAAGTTAGACCACTGTTCGCACACTACCATAGTCAGCATCTCTCAAAATAGAAAGTTGGAGATCAAGACCATCTTTCCCTAAGCCGGGAGAATCTACAAGAAATTCTGAGCCAACCAGGGGCCCACCCTTCTTGACCCGAAATAGGGGTCAAATCCATGTACAATCTCTCTCCTCATTTAGCGCAATGTAGATATTTAATTAATTTCATTTTTGTGTACATAAATAGTTAATTTTATTTAATGTACATATGTTTGATAATTTAGCCATGCATGCGGAATAAGAATAATTATGGAAAATGTTTGTTCTTAAGCATCTAGTAGGAAGACCGGTTGAATCGGGTAGATTGGGTGCCTAACACCTTCCCAATTCTACAACCTGACTCTTTCCCCGAATCTCTGGATCAGATTGACTTGTGGGCCCTTTTCTCCTGAATTGGGCGCACCCCCAGGTTCTGGGCCCATAATCCTAGGTGGTGACTCCAACCCTTTTTTTTTGTATGATCCCAATCCCCCGTATTGGACCGTCATCAAGCCTCGTCTTTACGACAAACCCGACACATCTGTGAAATAGGCCTCCGTGTATTTTTGAGCGACGATATGACTGTGTGGGGCCCGTAGAAGCACACACAACTAACACTTTCCTTATCCTCTAAGATAAAGAGAGAGGAGAGAGGGCCCGAACGAAAACCTTCCCCCAGACGGGGAGAGAGTGATCAATTTGCGAGTCGCTACCCTCACACTAACACCTCTCCAACTCAGCAACCTAACACTTATCCTCATATCTGGACTAGACCAATTTTTGGGCATTTTCTTATGGATCGGGCCCAACCATCGGGTCCTAGGCCCTAATCCTAGGTGACGACTCCAAACCCTCAGCATTATGCTTTCTGATCCCCAACATTGATCATCTCCCATCTGCCCCTCAAGGTGGACCTTTTTCCTTCTTAGAGGAAAAAATGGTTGGGGTACACCTCCACCCCATCGGTTGTTACTCTCACAAACAGCTATGTTCGCTTCCGTGAACAAGCAATGTATTCATAGAGCAACTTGTCCCGACGTTGTCTGACACCAAATAGGTTGTATGTGGTCTTCTGCTGCTAAATACTAGTTGGAACCTGGTGATAAAAGTAACGCCTAGTTGATCGTAGTTATGGATTGACCCAAGCTTTAAGGCAGTGTACCATGTCAATGCCACCCTTTAAGTGAGTCTAGAAAATCCCAATCAAGGGAAACTTCCGAGTAACTCTGGATGGACATCACCACCGAGTTGTAGTGCCAAAGGTGCTCCACAAGGTTTGTTATCCCATCATAAAGGATGAAGGTTATTGTCTTGAACTTTTTGGGGAGATCGACCATTGCGTGCTCAACCGATAAGAAGTTATGTGTGGAGATGGTTGGCACACCTGTCACCATTTTTTTCATGTTATTCACCTTCTCATCTAACTCTAGGATATGACACTCTAGGATTATCTCTCTGGTGGGATGAACAACCTCTGGGAGAATTGGATCAGTCCAAATGGCTCCAAAGGTTCTAGACCGTTCGGGGGATTGGTGGCTTCCATGCTCGGTTGCATGCCACCATGCGATGTTCAAAGTTCGTTACTTCAAGGTTAGGAACTTCATCACTGCGCGGTCTTTCTAGTGTATAACGTGACCGAGGTCATTGTACTTGTCCGAGTCGTCGTTGTTCGACTCCTTGCTCCCAACGGGGTTCCGTGGGGACCTATTTTCTAAGCAAGTCGCTCATCTTGGGTTGCTCCTTAGTGGCAGATGACCCTCCTTATGCTTTCGCCCCTTAGGGGTTCGGTTCTACAAGGAGGGCTTCAGGCCCATTAACCAGATCTTCAAGTGGACCCATGTGGGATCAACTCTTCTACTTCTCGATCCCTTGCTTTTAACTTGTGTGCACCTACTGGTGGCCCCTAAGAGACTCGAGGGTTGAGGGTTACGGTCATGGCTCCCGTTGGGGGTTTCAGGTGTGGCAACCTTCATCTCCCCATAGGTTGGTTTGCATAGGATATGGACATCTTTCATTTACGGAGCTTGCTTATGCGTTGAGCTAATCGATGATTGGTCTTGGGTGTTGTCCATTGGCCGACAGAGTGGTAGGTAATCCTCCTTGGGGAAGAGCTACCCGAATTGATGAATAAACCTACGAGACATGTCATTGGTCTCTAACAGTTGTATTTGTAAGTTGTTTACTTCTGCATTGGTCTCTGGCACATCAGGGTTTAGCAAGGTGATTGGTGGAGGTGGAGGTGAAGGTAGGGCCCCTCTTACTGGTGGGACTTGGTCATCAACATGTTGGAGATCCTCTCCTTGCTCCGAATGAGACGAGCCAATCACTACAAAAGACACATTTACGGTGATAGTAAAAAATACTATCGTCGTCAAATATCATAAATAGTGATGGTAAAATGAATATCGTTGCCTAATACATTTATGGTGATGGTAAAAATATTACTCATCTAAAAAAAAAAAAAAATTCAACTGTTACAAAAAATTATTTAAGGCAATGGAATTTTTAAATACCGTAGTGAAATAACATCTTAGACAACGGTAAATTTTTTACCGTCGCCCAATGTCCTATGCTAAATTAATGTTATTTATAACGATGGTAGAAATCATGTTGTCACAAAATATTATTTTGGATGACATTTATTATTTTCCCATCATCGAAAAGATTTGGCCTATGCATATAGTGACAATAAGATTGTAACGGTTGCCTAATTTTATATTTGGTGATTGTAAAAACACTACCGTAGAAAAAATCATATTATTGATTATATTTTACAGCAATAGGTAATAATTATTGATCGCCAAAAATACATTTAAAATTTTTATTACCAAAACAAAAAAAACCATAATTTAGGAATTTTAGACGCATGATATTTTTCTTAATTTACTTATTACTTTTCGTTTTTTGGCTTTCATTTCCTACACAAACCTACTTCTATAGTATTTTTCTCTCTCAAAATCTCCTGAATCTAATTCAATTAAAAAAAAAACTTTTACTCCATATTTTAGTGGAATTCAAAGTCTCTCTCTCTCTCATGACTTACTTCTACCCCAACTCTTTATCGACGGTGACGTTACAGCTGTTGTGGGTGAGAAAGCTATCTACAAGTGAATGGTATACTTTCTGTCCTTCAACTTAGTTGATATGAGTGGCATATTGACACTGTTACATTTTGTGCTTTGACAATTGTAGAACTGTAGTCAATTCCCTCCTTGTGCGTCTTCCTCATTTTGGTTTCAATTTTATTGGCTTACACATCATTCTGTGCTCAGTTTCTTTCTATCAGAATTTAATAACTCCCTACACTGTGATGTTGTCTATGTCTAATGGTTGTCCATATATTGCTGTGTTACTTTCTTTGTTGTTAAATCAACTGCACAAGTAGAATTCTTGTTGTAGAACCTATAACATTGTCAGTGCATAGTGAATTTATGCTCTTGTAAGGATACTTGTCCTTGGCTGATAAAAGTTTATAGAATTGTTTATAAAATGGTTTTAAGATGACAAAGATTCTTCAGTTGGTCCCCCTTGGACATTTGTCCATCAAATAGGTGTTCCAAGAAACATAGATATAATGGTTTGCCACACATATACAATTTTCTTGCCAATCTTCGACTTTGTATCTAGACAATAATCTATATTCTGAACATATACAAAGGTTCAAAGGTTGTTGAAGAGTGGAGCTTATGTAATTTAGTAGTAAATTTGACCTCGGATGAACACTAGGAAGAACCTTCACCTTTAAACACTAGGAAGAGCACTAGTAGAAATAATGCAACTTCTCAAGAAATTTATTCTTTGTTCATTCTTTTCCACATTGCAAAGTAACCTCAAGAAAATCTATTTTAAAAATGTAATTTTATAGATATTACATTGAGAAATTAAGTCAATAATAATATTTCAATATTAGATGAAATTGATCATCTTAATGAATACAAATAGTCTGACAACTTTTAACAATCTCTTTCGCTTTGATTTTTAGTCAAATTTTGTTAACTAAAAGTCTTTAACCTTTCCATTTTTTTTTTATTTCTTTCAATTTTTATTGTATTTTGGTATGATTGGTGGTGGTTAAAAAGTACATTATGGAAGGATAATAGAGAATTATTTTCATTTCTAAAGGGCAATACTCAATACCATGAGCTAATTATGTGTTTGAATGTCCAAATAAAGGAGTGTAATAAAATGTCAATAAAATTTCATACAACAAAAAATCATTTTGTTTATATTTTTTTATTTTATGGTTCTTAACAATAAGAAAAATATGTCATTTTTATTTTCTTGGCATTCAAATATAACATAAGTTAATTTTCTTATATTGTAGGATATTATTAAATCTGATGTGACAAGGCAAGGCTATGAATGGTAGTGGATATCCTTTGGAGGAGTATACAAGACAAACCCAATCGATAAAGAATGCAAAGTTTGAAGTTTGCTGTATTGATTGTAGGAATTTTTTGAAATTGGAATGAAAACAATGACTTCTTATTTATGATTATAAGATTTTTTTAAAGTAAAATGAAAACAATGAATTTTAATTATGATTGTAATATTTTTTGGAAGTTGAATGAAAATAATGTATGTGTGGATGATCTTCTTTTTTGAATGGGACAATGTATATTGATGTAATTACAGGGACAATTTACAGGTAATATGTAAAATTTACTAATATAAATATTTTTTTTATTTTATATTCTCGATGGCTTTTGTTATACCGTTGTTATAAACAGATTATTATTAGGCTTAGGTGACGGACAATAACCATTGGCATATACATTTTTTGCGACGGATTTTTTATACTATTGCTATAAACAAATTTTGTTTATTATTTATATAGTTATAGGCGATGGAATTTGCTGTCGCTAAAAATATATTTGGCGACGAAAAATATAATTTTTTCGCTAATACTATTTTTCCCGAAAATTTGTGTTTTGCCTTCGCCTATTTTTGGCTGTGGCAGTATAAGTGATAGAAAATTAACTGCTGCCTCTACTTTTAGAAAAAGTTTTTTATTTTTTACGATGATTTTTGTCCCATCATAAAAAATAAGTTTTCTTGTAGTAAACGTGAGGAGGAAGATCCTTTACATTTACCAGTCCTGCGCGGTTCCCTTGTCCTCCTTGAGTAGCAAGAGGAGGCAAGGAATGTCCGCTATAAAGATCCATGGTTCTTGTGGGTGGCTTAATCAGTAGCGTCCGCATGGAGGGCACCAATATATTGCAATAATAAATCATCTTAGGTTGGTGTGGAACCCGCACAGAGAGGAAAACACAAGAGAGTGAACGTCAGGCCTGATCCCACGGGGAACTCTATGCCTAAATCAGATCTCTCTACAAACAAATAATTCCAATAAGAATGGAAAATGTTTGATCCTTTGGGTTTACTTGAGTGTTTATAGCAGAAGATGACAGTCTTTGGGTGAGAGTCCCACTTTGGTAGCTTCCTAAAGCTAGTAGGATTCCATGTATAGTTGGAGTTGTAAGAGGAAAGTGAATAAGAAAAACGTCCCAGATATGGGAACTCCACGTCCAAATCATATCTTGTAGGATAGGGCAAGATATCCTTCTTTCTAGGGAAAATTTGATATCCCTTTGAGAATCTTTTTTTGGATTGGGGTATGTCTGTTCTTTGCTAACGAGTTGACAAAAGTATGAAGCTTTGGCCATATGTAGCGAGCTGAGGTTGGGAGGTAAGCCTCGCTCGTGAGACATGGCCCAATTTGACTTTTTGTTTCATACACATTAGAAACATGGGAGTTGGCTGGAGTTGCGCGAAGTTGGCAAGGACTTATTCGAAATACTAAACCACTTTTTGAACACTTATAGGGGGATTATGAATCACCCCCGTGAGAGTCCCACTTTGGTAGCTTTCTAAAGCTGGTAGGAGTTCAAGTATAGTTAGACTTGTAAGAGGAAAGTGCATGTGGAAGATGTCCCAGCTATGGGAACTTCACGTCCAAATCATATCATGTAGGTTAGGTCAAGATATTCTTCTTTCTAGGGAATATTTGATATCCCTTTGAGAATCCTTTTTCGGATTGGGGTATGACCACTCTTTGCTAACAAGTCACATGTCAGACTTGGATAGCCCACGGACGCGTATCTTGAGGAAGCCCCTGGGGCATCTATGTCGACCACCTGGGTTGAGTTGTTCGTTTATCGACCAACCTTGGTTAAGTGGACTGGTTGCCAGACTACTTATCCCAAATGATGGGCTACACACATTGTTTGCCATTTTGCTGGTGAGGCCCTGATCCTGCCATTCAATCATGGGTCTAGTGTCGTTGAGCTTATCTAGCTATTTCCCATTATCGAGCATTGGGAGTCCATGCTACTTTCCTCACACTGGCGTCTAGCCAATCGTTCGGTACGGTAGCTGAGGCTCTTTTAGTGGAGTAAGTTTGTTGGCTCCTAACCTGGTTGTAAAATCCAGCCTAGATAGGTTTGATCGGGTCTAAACCACTCATCTAGATTGGTATTATTACCATTCACACTCAAGCTCGCTACCTGCTTGGTTCACGTGGTATGCCCTTGATCATAGCATATTCCTGCCATAACATCTCCCATACCTACTAAAATTAGGATCTGTTCTTCAAGTTTATTCCATAGAAAATTTTCCAAATAGTTATTAGTTGAAAATTTATTCTAATTGAATAGTTAATTCCAGACAGAATTCGGATTAAAATTTTGAGAATTTTTTATAGCAATTGCTCCGTTCTCTCTCTCTCTCTCTCTTGCTTGCACAAAAACACTCAGATCTCTAAGAATGAAACCCTAGAAAGACAAGTTTTTCTGCTTTTACTTGATTTTAGAGAAGTAGAAGAGACCACTTTTATTCTCTGGCTTCAGCTCTGCAAGGTCGCCATTAATTGACACACACACATAGATAGATAGAGAGAGAGAGAGAGAGAGAGAGAGGAAGCAAGAGCTTAATAAATAATGGGCGAGGGTGGGCTTCCCTTTTGTTTCTTCTTGGATAGTCGTATGGGTCATCGTTGATAGTAAATCACAATATTCAGGTGATCGTCGTCATCTTCATTGTTGGAGATTTATGCGGAATATTTCTCCATGGTAGTCGCTTGTAGAACAGAGAAGCCCTAAATTTGCAACTAATTGTTTTAATTGGTTCAATTTGGGGGTTTTTATATAAAAGGGTAAAATAGTAACTACACCACGTCATCACTTAACATTATCAATCTAATAGAGTGGATTTATGTAAAATTTTTATTTTCAAAATAAGGGATGTGTTCGATATATTAGAAGATGAGGTGGTTACATCATATAAATTTTAAATTTAAGCATGATACAAGATTTTTATTTTTTTATTTATTTATTTATTTTATATTTTTAAGAAACCTTCAAATTAAACTCGGTTCTTGTCTTACATTTTTGTTGTGATTATTTATGAAGATTAATTGTTTATAATACGAGGCGGAGTTTCTCCTTTTTGCTAAACGTTTGTCAGAGTGTTGAACCTACTGCTATTGACTTCTTTTTGTGGCTGTAAAGAAAAATCCAAAAGGTGACCTCATTAATGATATCACTTATTGAAAGACATCCGAAAGGAAATCACGTTTGTTACAAAGTTGAAATTACGGCTATTAGGTTATTTTTTATTTTTTATTTTTTTTAAATAGATAGTTTTTGCTAACAACTTTTATAGAAAGTTGCGGCTTTTGAATTGTTAAACCATGGATTAAGCTCTATGCATCTTTTATGATACAGAGACTTTTTTCTCTTTTTTTTAAAAATTATTTTTAATTAATTTTATAATACAGAGTTTTACAATTGACAAGTTTACTTGAACAACAATTGCATTTAAGATTTATTACATCCAACCCTTTTCCGTTAATTAGTCACCATTTAATGATGATGTCATGGCCTCATGGGTGAGGAATCTTAAATGTCCAAATTACCCTTTAAGGAAAGGCTCTCTCAGATCTAGTGGGTAGGATAGTCCCACATTTCTATATGCTCACACTTTATTGATCGTCTGATAACTCTCTCTACATCCCAACAGTTTAATCTATCCCTTTCTGGAACCTATTCTCTTTATCATCCCTACACTTAGTCTCTTTATAACTCATGCCACTAAAATTCCCCATTCCCAAGCCTTATGCCCACCCCCTTCCTCCGTCTGCCACTGCAACTTCTGTCAAAATTCTCCCCACAACTGCTCACCTCCTCCCACCCATCATGGATGAATGTAACATATTGTGGTGGTCGGATGAAGATTTGTGTTTGACATGGTCCCTGGGGTAATGGCCAGAGCTGTGTACTCGAGCTGTCTAATGGCTTTTGTATGCCAAGGTAATGGTTTAGTGAGTTTGGGGCTAGGCTAGAACCTGTGTTTCAAGGTGATGCCGATCTAATGAAGTTGGCCAAAGGGAAGTTGACGGAGCATCGAGCAAGTAGATATCAATGCTAAAAGTAATGTTTTGGAACCTAGGAAGTTGTAGTCATCTCCAGTGCCAAAAAAATATAGTAGGTTGGTGCTTCTACTCGAGTCTGAATCACAGTTGCCAACAAGGGCACCAGGTTTCCCCCTATGAAAACACCATCTCTAGTTGTTATGGAAAAAAGTGCTCACCGCTGATAGCAAGCCATGTGGACTAAGCAGAACAAAGCTAGATCAAGCCCGACTGGCCTCGGTTTGAATCCATTCAATCGGTCTAATAGAGGCTGAACTACATTCCCAGACGGCAACAACCACCTAGGTTAGATATAACTTGGCGACCCACAATTATGATTATAACAGTTGTCGAGCAACTGGTCTATGCCTGTGTATGAAGAACGGCAGGCATTGACATCCACATCGAATTCAAACTGCAACTGGGACTCAGACAGGACAATATCTGAGTTAAGGCCGAACAGTTGGACTATAACCACACCTTAAGCCTAGTGGCACGTCACTTGCCATCGAGCATTTGGCATAAGTAGATTGGCAACCGAGCCATCAGGTAAAGCTTGCTCGGCACTTGATGTTTATGGGATTCCTCAACGGACTGCTCCCTTCGTAAGAAACGCATTCCTAATCCAGTACATGACCTCCAAGCAAGGATCAGATCTAACCTAATCGGGAAAGGATCCTTTGGAAGACTCCAAAATCTCTTTAGAAGGAAGGATATCCCTCGGTATACGCTGGATACGAGAAGCTTCCATAGCTGGGATGTCCTCCAGATTCACTCTCCTAATACGGTTCTTGCTATGTGTGGACTCCTACTAGCGCTAGGAAGCAACTCAAAATGGGACTCTCTCTCTCCACTGCCACAATTCCTAAATTATAAATAGACAGGTAAGCCTCCTTTCAGAGGGATTGACATTTTTCATTCTTACTAGAATTTCTATTTGCAAAGAGATATGACTTAGGTATTGAGAGTCCTCTGTCGGGTCAACCTGTCGCTCATTCTCTTTTGCTTATTCCCTTGTTCAGGTTCTGTGTGCAGCCGAGCAAGATTTTTTGCCGCAACAACAGCAACAGTGAGTTACAATCTCTCTCTCTCTCTCTCATGTTTTCATCCTGTTGAATTTGAGGTTTCTCCCTTTTGATTTTAGCTTCACCCATTTTAATGTGAAGGAAATTCCATTATTCTCCCACATCCTGGGTGAACTATAGAGATCAGATTTGGCTTGGGGAATTATTAAAGAAACCAAGATGGCATTTATGGCAAAGGTGTTCGATCATACCTAGTAGGAGGAATCTAACCCAGAAAAGATGGAGAGTGAGAGATGCCAACCAGAGAGAGAGAGAGAGACCTGGTTTTCATGACAAGCGGGATTGAGAAGGGGAGAAAGATATAGAGATGGAAGATGGGTGACACTTAAATTGATTTGGATTTTTTAGAGGGTAAATTGATCATATTAATATCACAAGTTTTAATTGAAATCATAAGGGTAAAATGGGCTTCCCATTTACCCACTAATAGTAGACTAACACCATCAGGCTTTCTGGGGCTTCAAGTAGACTTGTCTATAGTTTGGAGTGTCAAGTAATCCAGTCATAGTACAAGGAGTGTCCAAGTAAATATCCCCCCAATTAGGTGATTTCAACCCATGATTTTCCCACTTTTTTCCTATCCCCGACCTGGACCCCATCGACTATATTGTGTGTAGGTATCACTGATCACTTACAAACCATCTCTGTTTGGACTTATTGTATAATTAATGAAAAGAGCGTGTGCTTATTTAGAGCTGATTATCTGATGATAGGGAACACAAATGAAACTAATGCTCGGGGAATGCTCATGGGAATAAAGCAAGCTAAGGAATGGATCCGAGGGGAAATTTGGATAGACTCTGAATTTGTCCAACTTTTGTCAGCCAAATCTAACAATGTTTTTTGGCCTCTTCATGACATCCCTCTTTTTTTTTTTGGATGTTCAGGACTTTATGACAAAACTCTATTTTTTCCCTAAGCCTTAAGATGATGAGGCTGTCTCTTCTATCAAACAATTAGTCTTTTGGATTCTCAAGAAGAGAATCTCCATCCCATCCCCTATATACATCCACAACGTACAGAATCTTATGTAATGTTATTTTTCTATTTTTTATCAAAAAAATTAAAAATTATCCCAATGTTTTTTGGTAAGATGGTTTGAATATTTTAGCTGTTGCTTTATATGATCAATCTAATGTAACCATACCCCTTTATGAAGGAAGAATTTTAATAATATTTCTATCTTTAATAATAATAATAATTATGATGATCATGATCATGATGATGCAACCAGGCATCATTTCGGGGATGATTTGAAAAATTGGGACTGTAGATGAATTCGCCCATTCTGATCTTGCTCTATATAACCAATCTGATGCAATCATATACTTTTTTACCTGATCAGGTTTTATATTATTGCCCTTTATGGGGGTGTTTGCACAAAAAATTAAATAATGCAACCAGTTGTCATTTAGGCACGGTTTCAAAAATCAGGAATTGAGGTTGATTTTGCTTCTAGTTATGCTTATATTGATTTTAAGGGAAAAAGAATGTTGTCTGGTCTGTAGTCTCTATACCTAGATATATGAGTGTGCAAAATTACCACCATGTCCCTATGGGGCTATAAAATAAAAATTCCCATCCAGATAAATTCCCCTACACACTCTCATTGTCCCCCACACTAATGTAGCAACTATGTGACCAGACAGCAATCCCTTACCCTAATTTTAAATGTATGGTGATTAAGAAATAAATAAAAAGGTTGACAAATCTATGTTGGACTGATTCATTTACAAGCACTTTTTCATTGTAGATTTGTGGTAACTAGGGCTGCAACAGGGTAAGGTTGGGCCAGACTTTTTAAAACCCCAGCCCCAACCTTAAGACCCCTTAGCAGGCCCTAGGCCCGGCCTGGCCCTGATTGAGGGCCTGAATAATCCAATCCCGACACACCCTGCCAGGCTGACCCTGGTTGGATCCAAGTTATATGTTTTTTGACTTTTATGATTATACATGTAGTAAATTTTTACTCCCAAGCTGCTTTCTTGAACTCATTTTTGATTGAGTGCATGTTGAGAACCATCATCCATACCTTTTGTTCTCTTCTTATTCTTTAAGATGGAAGATTGATATAAATTTGGATTTGTAGGTAATTTCTAACAGGAATATAGTTCTTAATATGGTTTTGGGAAGTCTGGTTCATTTTCCCCCTTCTATCTTGTATTTAATATCTAGATTGGAGATTGGACTTTAGTTCAGTGGAGAAGAATTACTAAAACAATAATTCTTATTTTAATATATCGGTAACAATAGTTGCTTCACAACAAGGAATGCTCTTCTATAAGTTTGCATGATTTTGCAGTGTCATGCCTACTCAATATATTCACTCTTCTTTGCACATCCTTCAACAATTTCTTACTAATGTCACCTGCCATCTGTACTTTTTTTCATATGACACATAATAGAAATGCAAAGATTAAAACTTACACTAGTTTAATACAAGAGAAAACGAAATGAAAGCCCTCTCCTTTCCTTCTCTTTATTCTTAGGCTGTGTTTGGTAGCTAAGAACAGAAAAACAAAGCACAAAAATTGTACTATTTCTTGATTTGAGAAGTTCTCATTATGTTCCATATGTCTTGATCCAAGAAAAGATCTTTTTTTCTTTCTTAATTTTAAAATTCACCTTGGGAATAGTGAAGTTTTCTTTTCCTACGAAAAAAAAAAAAGTCTTGCCAAAAATATAAGAAAACACAAGAAAATAAAAAAACTTTTCTGTTCTTTTCTTCTATTGATAGCCAAACAAACATAATTTTTTTTATTTTCTTACCATTTCATTTCATTTCTATTATTTTCTTCTCTTTTCTAGATTATTTTTTATTTTCATTTCTTTTGTTTTCTTCTCTTGGATACCAAACACAGCCTTAGATTCTCCTTTTCGACTTTCTCTCGTTTCCTCATTCCTTTTTCTCCTTTCTTATCCTCTTCGGGCTTACCTGGCTCCATAGAGTGGCCCATCCCCTCTCCCTTTGATCAACCAGTGGCATCCTTATGACCCTTGTATCTCCTTTCTACCCTTCACTCTTATCAAATCCCTAGAGGTTTCTATGCAAATCTCATAATCTTCTGCCATTTCAACCCTTTCCCCCATCTACACCTTTTTTCCCTCCTTTTACACATACCATCATCTTCTTTGATCTTAATGTCACGCCCCATCTTCACTAATGCAAAGGCATGTGACTTGGACATATCTATATGTCCAGTTAATCCCCTAAGATCATTAATGCAGTACTTTAACTTCACAATTAAAGACAAGATTAACTAACGTATGAAGCTGGTGATATAACTTCATACTTATACATATGAAACTTGTGATCTTCTACATTATAGCATAACTGTAGACACCAATTTTTGTCTCCCCTTGGCAATGATGAATTACGGGTAATGAGGAGACATATATTCTCTCTTTAAGAAAGATGTCGAATTTTCGGCACAAGTCCAGATTATCCTAGAACATGTGATCGGTCAAACCCGGTGTTGTTTAATGATGCGGGGAAAGTGTCCGGAAGTGGTCGATGCCTTTTGTCAGAATACAACAATCGATCCTAGTATGTGCACGATTCCATTATCATTAGAACTTACTCGGGAATACGTTCCTATTGGTATCTTGACACGAAAAAAATGGATACCCAAGTGTGCCGTATTATTTACTTGAACTTCGAACTGGTTAAACCAAAATCAACCCTAAACCAAACCAAACCCTAACCTAAACCAAACCCTGACCCAAACCAAACCCAAACCCAAACCCAAACCAAAACCCAAACCCAAACCCAAACCAAACCCAAACCCAAACCAAACCCTAAACCAAACCAAACCCTAACCAAACCCAAAACCAGACCAAACCAAACCCTAACCTAAACAAAACCCTAAACCAGGCCAAACCCTAACCCAAGCCAAACCCAAACCCAAACCAAACCCTAGCCCAAACCAAACCCTAACTAAAGACACCCAATTTTGTCACCTCTGGGGATGAAATATGGATTGTGGATGCAACTTCTGGCTTCCAACCAACAGAGATGCTGATGGAAACATCCCCCTAACTAAATCCATAGAATCCCCTCATAGGAGAGAAGGGGTCTAATTTTGACTTTTTATATATGAAGGAATCCGATCAAGATGAATATCTAGATGGATAGTGCTCGAAAATACGATTTCGACGATATATGGTATGCCAAAATCAGACCGTCAGATTACCCGCAATCTTCCCTGGAAAATCATATTCTTTTCGTGTGCATGTCACGTACACCAGCCAGCTAGCCCAGCCAAGCCAGCCAGTCAAGCAAGCCCAACCAGCCCAGCTTGACCCACGCACCCCCGTCGCACACTGCGCGCCCCCGCCGCATAGCAAGCTTACCCCCACCGCATGCTACGCGCCCTCGTAGCACAATATGCATGCCTTCGCCGCATGTTGTGTGCCCCCGCAACATAGTATGCTCGCCCCAGTCGCAAGCTGTGCATGCCCCTGCTGCATGACCACGCACGCCATGCCTATACCATGTGCATGTGACCTATACACCCATGCCAGCCTGGCCGGTACACCCATGCCAGCCTGACCCGCACACACTGTGCACAATGCGTGCACAACCCGGCATGCTTGTGCCCGCTGCTCGTGCCCCCATCACCTCAGCCATTACCCTCACGTCATCCATCGCACACCCGTGATGTCACCCACACTACCAGCCTAAACTGACCATACCTCGAGCACTTTGGCCTGGTCCCAAGCACCACCATCAACGGCTGGGATTGGTGTTCCTCTCTCCTCCCGTTTTTCTAAAAATCACCTTTTTTGGTTAAATTTTCTCTATCGTCTTATTTTTCTAAAAATCACCTTTTTTTAGCTAAAATTTCTCTCCTCCCATTTTTCCAAAAGTCACCTTTCACCCATTGGACAAAAGCCCTCCCAACTCATTTTTGCCTTTAACTCCCCCCTTTTACCCATTGGACAAAAATCCTATCTCCTTAATTTAGGCAAGAGCCCCCCTTTCGTCCACTGGATAAAGGGATTTCCCTTCTCCTATTTGGCCGAAAAAAACTATAAATACCCCCTCCCTTAGAAAAAATAGACCAAGACACAAGAATCCCCCTTCACTCTTTCAGAGTGAAATTTTCCTCCCTCCTCCTCTTGATTTTCTTCTGATCTTTGGAGTGATCTTGGTCAAGATCCGAAAGCTCATTCGGATCTTTGAAGTGTTCTTCGGGATCTTGAAGATCTTTAATCTAAATTGTTAGTTAGATCTAGTTTTTAGCTAAAAACAGTATGTTCTTGAGCCACCTTCCTTGAGTGTTCTTGAGTGTTCTTGAGTGTTTTTGAAATAGAAACCCCCTTTTTATGAGGTTCTTCGGGTCTACGAAGAGATCTTTGTTAAGATCTGAAACTCTGTTCTGATCTTCAAAGTGTTTTTCGGGACTTTGGAGTTCTTCAATCATTTTTAGGTCAGCCCATTTCTTTTCAGAAATAGCCGTTCCTAGCCGAACCCCTGTCCGAGTGTCCCTGGAATCTTTTCAAAAATAGCCATTCCCAGTGGAAGTTCTACTAAAGTGCCATCTCAGCCTAGCCCTCCCTTAGCCTATCCCCAGCGGAAGCTCTGCTGGAGTGCCACTTCATCCTAAATCCAAAAATAGCTTTCCGTAGCCAAAGCTCTTCCAGAGTGCCATCTCATCCCAAGCCCAGAAATAGCCTTCCCTAACCGAAGCTTTGTCTGAATCCAAATCTAGAAATAGCCTCCCCTAGCCAAAACTCTATACGAATCCCAATCCGAAAGTAACCGTTCCTAGCCGGAACGCTATCCGAATACCATCACAATCAATATCTCTCAAGAAAGGAAGTTGGAGGTCAAGATCATCTTCCCCTGAGCCAGGAGAATCTGAAAGACAGTCCGAGCTGGTACTAATCAAGGGCCCACCCCTTTTGACCTGAAACAGGGGTTAAGTTCAGGTATAATTTCTCAACCAACTTGTCATAATGCAGACTTTATACAGACCTTGTTTTAGTGTATATAGTAATTTGAATTCAATTAATGTATATATGTGTGATATCTTAGCCATACATGTGGAATAGTAATAATTGTATAAAATTTTCATTCTCAAGCATCTAGTAAGAAGATCAGTTGAATCGGGCAGATTGGGTATATAACACCTTTCCAACTTTATAACCTGACACTTACCCTAAATCTCTGGACCAGACCAAATTTCAGACCCTTTTCTCAGGAATCAGGCCCACCCGTGAGTCCTAGGCCCATTACCCTAGGTGGTGACTCTAAACCCCATTTGTATGATCATGATCCCTGAATTGAACCATCATCAAACCCCCATCTCAAATGATGAATTTTACACTCTTGTGAAATAGGCCTTCATGTATTTCTAAGCGGAGATACGGTGGTGTGGGGCCCGTAAGCAAAGCACACACGACTCTAACCCCTCTCCTCACATGAAAGAGAAGGAGAAAGGAGAGAGGTCGAGATGCAAGTCCTTTTCCCCCCAAGGGAAGAGAGACATCTCTCAGTCCATCTCCGGCCGCTACCCTCACAATGGAGACTCCACTAGGGACAAATGTCAAGCTTCCTATACTAGATGCTACCTTTAAATGCAAGAACATTTTTCACCACCTTTGTTTGAAAACATGTTTGGCTAACCCTTTGTTTATAATTGTATTCACTAACTACATCATGCATTGTGGCCGAAGTGAAATTATTTAGCGAGGGACTCCCTATTATGCCCGCACCCTCGGGGAGGTCAGTGCATGTCATGGAGAGTACTCTGAGAGCAAATGATACCCACTTCCTATACAAGGATGAAAGGTATCGTCAAACAACGAGGATATTGTATTTATGTCAGCACCTTTGGGGAGGTCCATACACTTTATAACATTCTAAGATCGAATGCGTCATCAAATGGTGATGATGTCCGTATTTGTGCCAGCACCCCCGGGGAGGTCTGAGCACTTTACGGCATTCTAAGATCGAATGATAGTTACCCTACATTACACTTTTGCACACAATCACTCATGGTTCCACCACCCTATGGCCAATTACTTAACCTCATGTGTAGTCATGAGTAATGGGCTAGGAAGTCACCCCCTTGATCTCGTACCCATGGGTATATCAAAAGGATCACGTACCTTGTATATATAGATCCTGTCAAGGAAGCCTTGTCGGTCCTATTGCATCCACCGCATGCTTACATCATGTAGAAAATAGATGAAGCTAGGAGCGCCACAAGCTAACTGTAGGACTTGTTTGTGGTCTTGAAAAGGAATGTTCCGATATTATATTCCCGGCATAAAGAATTGCTTTCCTAAGTGGATTTCGGATATAAGGTGTCCCTCCTCCTTAAGAAGAATGTACAGATATGTGACTCAGGGGCAATCCCATCGCAGTCACGTCAAATCCCGAGAAGTCCTGAGAAAAATCAGGAGGAAGGACACCTAGTAGGAAAAGAGTAAGGAAAGCATGACTTTATTACATGAAATATCTTATGGGAATATTTTCAACAAGCCATTTGTATGAACTTCTCGCTTGTGACATTGGGTCGACCAAGGGCATCAAACCCTATCCACCCCTATCATTTAGCGGACTGACCTTGGATGAATCAATGGTTGTTAATTTGATGAATGTGTGAACAAGGGGTTGGGAATTCAAGAATCCTAAAATAAACCACTTTTGGTTTAGGCATAATTCCACACCTCAAGTATTCTCCGCGATCCCTTTGGATGCGTCAGGGTAATTTGTTGACTCGCCTAAGTCCAGAATCACCTCTGTCATCTCTTCGAGATTGTCTACTATCAAGTGATTACAGCCCTGTAAGCATGGATCCACCCAACATGGAAACACCCGAATAGGCCTGGGTCAGTCTCGTGGAGACCTTGTAGACAGAAATGGCTAAAGTCAAAAGAGGGATAGCTCAGATACTACATACACTTCAAAACTTTCCCAAAGCTGATCCCAAGAACAAGCCGGCACTGGCAATAGGAGATGTAGACCAGAATGGAGCTATAGGTCATCGTGGGAATTCTTCCCGAGTTGACTCAGAAGAACCAAAGCATATCTGACCAACTGGTCAAAGAGGATCTTCACCTACCCATCTAAATGGTCAACGGGGGTCTTATTCTAGGGTCTCTCCTCCTAGGGTAGTGATTGAAGATGAAGAAAAGTAATTTGCAGCACATATTTTCTTTGAGCCCCTAGAGAAGGAGAACATGATTCAAGCAGGAAAAGGCTCAGAAGGCCAAGTAGTGGAATTTGAGGAAATGAGTTTCTTCTCTGAGGCAAGAATTCTAAAAAAATTCAAGTGGCAGACTGATAGGTTTGATGGGTCAGGAGACCCCAAGGCTCATCTCAAAGTCTTCCTCAGCATCACCAAGTCGTGGCAACTTGTAGATAACCAGATGGGGAAGCCTTCATGTTAACCCTATCAGGACCAGCATTGAGGTGACTCACACAATTGGTGTCATCACACACTCAGAACTGGGTAATGGTAGTGAATGCCTTCACCAAGCAGTACTCCTACAATACTAAGGTGGATGTGAAACGTCAAAAGCTTGAGACATTAAGGCAGAAACCTAAAGAAGGATTCACTGCCTTCTTGATGAGATTCAGAGACAAGGCCACCAAGATGGAAGATAGTCCTTCAGAAGCAGAGCAAGTAGAGATGTTAATGGAGAACTTGTCAAAGCCCTATTATGATGTTCTTTATTATTAGCATTTGTAAACTTTTGATGCCTTAATAGCCACCAGAACACGTGTGGAGAACAGAATTTTGAGAGAGGCCCAGTATCAAGGATCCTCCTAAGATGCAAGCAAGAACACCCGAGTCGGACGGGGAAAGGGTCTGGAAACTAATTTGGTGAGTGCAGTTTAGCAGTCAGTCTCACCAGCCACTTCTTCACAGCCCTTCATAATACAAGGAGATGCACCCACCCAAAAGGCCCCTCCCCCAAGAAGGTAGTTTTCTGATCTGGGAATGCCCGTAACGGCCGTATATGAGAAGTTAAAGAAGCAAGGATTGCTAGGGACAGTGGCTCCAAGAGTGATCAGCAACCCTCCTCCAGCTTGGTATATGGATCATGAGATTGTGCCTACCACACTTAGAAGGGGCACAATACTGAAAGATGTTTGGGCTTACAGCATGCAATTCAGAACTTGGTAGACAATGGATCCATTGAGGTTAAGGTCAAAAGCCTCCCAATGTGAATAATATGGATGAAGAAACTATGGAGAGTAACCCCACTCAACTCATTGTACCTAGAGTTCAGAAGAATCATATGAATGTCCATGCTTACAGAAGAGTCATGAGTCAAAGGGTTGGAGTCATAAGAACCCGATAAGAAGAGAATCATCAGAGGAAGGGTCAAAAGATCAGATGCCTCAGTTCATCCTTCCTCATCAGAAGTACCCATCACACCGTATTACCAACCCCCACCATATTTTCCACCCCCACCATATTATCAACCTCCACCATGTTATTAGCCTCCGCCATATCATCAACCTTTCCCACACCATTAAAGTGGAGGAACCTCTTCATCCTATCACCCCCAATCTTCATATCCTACCTCTCACATTACAACATCTTCATACCATCCCACTTCATATCCCTTATCACCCTCATACCAATCCTATTCTTAAGGTTCAATGTATAACCCAAAAGAAGGATGGACGGATGGGTACGATTGGAAGGATATGCTTGCATTACCAGATTCCCTAAAAATGACTTCATCAATAGGGTCAGTAAATGCATTAGGGGAAGACCAGGAGAGTGATCCCACTTCTCTAATTCTACCTGCTCTAACTTTAGAAGACAATCCAGAAGTAATTGAAGAGATTACAGTCGATCTTCTCAGAGAGGTAACCACGTTGGCCATAGGGGAGCAGATTAAAGAATACATTTCCTTAATCTACATAGGGAGTGACACAGAGGATGATGAGTCAGGACTGGTCCAACTATAGGCCAGTGATGTCAAGACCAACCCTATGGAAATCTTTCGGTCTGTACACTCTAAATACTATGAGCGTTTGGATGTCGAAGAATTTGATGGTCCTGAGGAATCTGACGAAGAATCAAGTGGGAGTGAAATCAGCAAAGAAGAGGATGATGATGAGGACGATGAGGATGAAAATAAAGATGAGAAGGATGGGTATCCAGACTGGGATGACTACTAAGGGCCCTGGTACAATGATTATGATGATGGGTCAGAATACTAATCACCAGAACATTCGACATGTTTCTCAGTCTATGCTATTGGTGGTGATGATCTGATAGCTGATCCAATAGGTGGCATTTACTCTTCCCTTTAGATGGAAGGAGATGATTCTACTTCAGACTCAGACAGTGATGAAGGATCTAGAGAGCTATTGCAAGTTTATTTGGATGAACCAAATTCTCTAGTCGAGCCGGAACAAAAGCTATGTGAAGTATACTCCATTGCATTAAAGATGTGGGAAAGGATAGAAGAAATTGACAAAATGTTGGGGGAAGTAACCGTCAATGGTCTTTACTACCGGGAGCAATTGGATGATCTGGAGGAAATAGGGCCAGATGACACAATCGCAGAGGCAATAGACGCTACATTCCAACACCTTTCCAATGCAGTCGAGAAGCTACAAGCTAGGGCTGTGGATATTTGTGGAGGTCCTCAACTTCCCACCCCAAACAGGGATGGGGAATTAGAAGAAGAAAATGATTCTATGGTGGGGATAATCACCCTAACCAATAGTGATGATGAAGATAGTTATCCCACGGAGATTATTGTGAAAAAATCAATCATCGTGATGGAAACTAGAAGTGGGAAAGACTACAAGGGCAAGGCCCTAGCAGTAAAACAACTACGGAAAATGAGGCCGAAATTAGTAGCGTGAAGAAAGAGCCAGTGAACCCAGTTTTGGCTCGACTCAAGGAGTTCTAGGCAAATATCTCCATTTGGGGATTGTTGATGGCATCCCCTTCACACCATGAAGCAGTCTTGAGGTCTCTTGCTAATGTGCAAGTGCCGATCGAGATAAATCTGACACACATTGCACATATAGTAGGCGACATATGTAGTGTAGTCTCTGATGTTCTTGGATTTTGAGCTTCCTAAGGAAACCCAACATAATCTGGCTCTCCACATTAAAGTTGAATGCCTTGACAAAGTAGTTCCCTAGGTTCTTATTGACAATGGGTCCACTTTGAATGTGCTACCATTGAGATAAGTAAAGAGTATCAGTGTCAACTTGGAAGAAATGAGGCCAACCACCCAAACTATAAGGGCATACGATAACACCAAGAGGAAGATCCTTGGCATCATTACCCTTGCTGTAAAGATTGGCCTAGTGAAGTTTGATGTTGATTTCCAAGTCATTAATATACCGATAGCTTTTAACATACTCTTGGGAAGGCCTTGGTTGCATTCTGCGAAGGCGGTGTCCTCTAGTCTCCATAAAAAAATGAAGTTCATTCATGAGGGGAAGGTGGTCTTAGTGGCCGGAGATATTGAAGTGGTTAACACTTTGGCCAACATTGAAAATGGGGAAAAACAAGACCAGGAGGTGCAACTGAGTGGTTTGAATTAGACACCACTTGTGCAGCCATTGCCAAAGAAGCTCCAAAGGAGAATATCCTTGCTAACTATAAAGCCATCTGAAGTCCACCAGTAAATCAGATGATGAAAAATATGCAATATTTTTCTAGCATGAGACTAGGTAAATATCATCAAGGAGTTCCAAAGTAGCCTAGTTTGGTAGTGAACAAAGGAAAGAATGGTCTCGGGTACATTCCTCCAACTGTCAAAGAGCAGAAAGTGTTGAGGATGACTAGGAAGATCTCCGTCACTTACTACCCTACTCTCAATGGATACTTTGTGAAAGAAGGAGAGGATTTCCCCTTTTGTGAAAATGTGGAGCCATGGTTTGATGAAACCATAGTAAAGATGCAACTAGGATTTGAAATGTTCTTTCAAGACAAGTTCGACTAGGTGACTCATGAAGTAGAACAACAGAAAATGTTACTCAATGAAAGTGACCAAGACAATTGCATCACTAGGATAGCAGAAATTGCACTGATTGAGACTGGGTCTTTCTCTGGTGATCCTACAACATTGATCCAATCTAAGGAATTACCAAGTCCTCATGTCCTCCTGAAAAGGGAGTGGGAAAAGAAGATAAGACTCACCTGGAGTCTACCACTTTCCTTTGATGTGAAAGGCTTCATTTGCTCCCTCCTACAAGAGCCAAGAGCTTGAGAGTTGCATGAGCTTAAGCCCCATCCTTTTCGAGGAAGAAGCACATATGCAAAATAGAGGAGAGTGCAAAGGATGATGGTTTGTATATACTGTGCCCGAACCAATTGCAATGGGAAGACTCGTGAAGGTGTTCAAAGATGTGACCAAGGTACCGGATGGCAACCCTCAATAGGCTCGAAAAGATGGACATCATAGAAAAAGGATTGAGCACTCTCCATCGTTCTTCACCCCTTAGAAAGTTTATCTTTCGAGAGCACGAGATTGACCAACTGGTATTCATGAAGAAGCGGGCACCTGTCTAGAGGAACTATTGAGCCACTGAAGAAATAGCAGCAACTTTCTCAGAAGGCAAAGAAGGCCCTTTGCCACATCTCCTCATCCATTAGGCCACTAAACCACTTTTGAACTGGACAAGCATTAGAGAAAACTTCAAATTTGCTCATGCTTTTGATTAAACCAGTCTGATCACCCCTAAAAAAAGCATCAAGCCAGTTATCAAGTCTATAGTCGAGTCTGTTGTTTATGATTCTATGTCAAACCTCCCCTCTTGAGAAGAGTCCAGAGTCCTTGTATGTCAAATCTGTTACTCCATTTTTCATGAATGAAATTTCTAATTCCGAGTATGACTTGCTTCCTTTTTCCGATGATGATCTTAATAAATATCAAGAATTAATAAAACAATGCAAACCAAAGAAAACCCAACCCATCCTTGAGGATACTCGGGTTATTAATCTAGGAATCGACTAATGTCTTCGAGAGGTAAAAATTGGCACTACCCTTGATGATGAAGAAGCAGAATGGATGAGTAATCTTTTGAGGTCTTTGCTTGGTCTTATGAGGATATGCTTGGTATCGACCCTAACATTGTGCAGCATCGATTACCGACTTACCCTGTGGCAAAGCCGAAAAAACAGAAGCTCCGAAGAATGTGGCTAGAGTGGAGTGAAAAGATCATAGAAGAAGTTGTGAAGCAATCGAATGCAGGGTTCCTACAAGTTGTAAAGTACCCCCAATGGTTGGACAATATTGTACCAGCACCGAAGAAAGATGGCAAGGTACGAATGTGTGTGGACTTTCGAGATCTTAACAAAGTAAGCTCGAAAGTTGATTTCCCATTACCTTACATTGAAGTATTGGTGGAAACATGGTAGGGCATGCTTTGTTATCTTTCATGGATGGATTCTCAGGATACAACCAAATACGCATGCACCCAGAAGATCGTGAGAAGATAGCCTCACCACTTCGTGGGGAACCTATTGTTACAAGGTGATGCTTTTTGAGCTAAAGAATGCCGGGGCAACTTATCAGAGAGCAACTACAACCATATTGCATGATATGATGAACAAAGATGTGGAAGTCTATGTGGACGACATGATAGTAAAGTTAAAAGATCGACAAGGGCATATTCCTGCGCTAAGGCGTTTCTTTGAAAGAATCAAGAAGTATCAGCTGAAATTGAACCCTGAGAAGTGTGTATTTGGGGCAACAGTAGGAAAATTGTTAGGTTTCTTGGTAAGTGAAAGAGGTATTGAAGTCAATACTATCAAAATCAAGGCAATTCAGGAAATGCCCCCACCTCAGACGGAGAAGCAAATACGAGAATTTTTTTGTCACATCTAGTATATTAGCAGGTTTATAGCTCAGTTGACTACAATATGTGGACCAATTTTCAAGCTGCTGAAGAAGGATTAGCACACGGAACGGAATGACCAATGCCAACAAGCTTTTGACAAAATCAAGGGATATCTCATGAACCCACCAGTATTGACACCGCCGGCGGAAGGAGAGTCACTTCTGTTGTATCTATCTGTAGGAGAATACTCCATGGGTTCTTTGCTAGCACAAAATGAGACAAAAGAAGGGGCAGAGCATGCCATATATTATCTCAACAAGAAGTTCATGGATATAAGACGTGGTACACATCTTTGGAAAGAAATTTTGCTCCATGATTCGAGCAACGAAAAGGTTGCAACACTACATGGTTTCTTATTCAGTGCACTTGATCTCAAGGATGGATTCCATCAAATATCTCTTCGAGAAGCCAGCCTTAACTGGAAGGATGGCCCATTGGTTGCTTTTGCTATCAGAGTTTGACATCACCTATGTTACTCAGAAATCTGTCAAGGGGCAGGTCATAGCCAATTATTTGGCTACCCATCCCACAGAAGATGGAAGATCCTTGGATGATGCTTTTCCCGATGAAGGAATCACTGCAATGGAGGAGGAAGACATAGTTAACAAATGGCAATTATTCTTTGATGGAGTGGCTAATCAAAAGGGATGTGGTGCGGGAATATTGCTCATCACCCCTAACGGTCTTTATTTACCTTCATCATTCTGCCTTAATTTCCCCTGTACCAACAACATTACTGAGTATGAAGCTTGTGCTTTGGGACTAGGAATGGCCTTGACCATTGGGGTAAAAAGGATCAAGATGTATGGAGATTCATCCATTGTCATTTGTCAGATGCAGGGAAAGTGGAAAACTAGAGATGAAAGATGAAACATATCAAGAACATCTGGAAGAGGTGATTGAACACTTTGAAAAAATTTTGTTCGAATACTTCTAAAGGGATAACAACAAATTTTTTGATGCCCCTTGCAACCTTGGCTTCTACGATAGAGTCCGACCATTCTTGGTAGAACAAAGAAGTAGGCCTATTTATCAGAATTTCTTGAACTCTCTCATTTTGGATGGTTAGTCTTGGTTCTCTCACATAGTGGATTTCATCAAGGAAAGGAAGTACCCAGTTGAAGCAACTGACAGAGAAAAGAAGTTTCTAAGGAGATATACCACCTAGTTTATTCTCTAAGAGGATTTGTTATACAAAAGATCCTATGACGGAATACAATTGTTGTGTGTAGATAAGGAATAAGCTACAACTATCATGGAAGAAATTCATCAAGGTCTTTGTGGATCCCACATGAATGCCAAGATGTTATCTAAAAAGATCCTCAGGCTAGGATATTACTGGAACACAATGGAAGCAGATTGTGTGGACTTTGTCAAGAAATGCCACAAGTGTCAAATATTTGCTAACATCATACATATCCCACCAATAGAGTTGCATTTGCTTAGTTCACCTTGGCCATTCTCCACTTGGGGCATTGATATCATTGGAAAGGTCCACCCTAAAACATCCAATGGCTGTGAGTTCATCTTGGTAGCCATTGATTATTTCACCAAGGGGGTAGAAGCTCAATCCTATGCAATCCTCACATCTACTAAGGTGACTAAGTTCATCCAAGAAATCATCATTTCCTGATATGGAGTACCTCAAGAATTGATGTCAAATCAGGGATCCCATTTCTAGGGAAAGACTGATAAAATCTGCACAAAGTTCGGTATCAGAAAGCATCACTCTACCACTTATAGGCCACAGACCAATGGGGCAGTAGAAGCTAACAAGAATATCAAAGTCATTCTAGAGAAAATGGCAGAAACACACAAGGATTGGGCTGATAAGTTATCCCTTGCCTTATGGGTATACCAGACTTCTGTATGATCTTTGACAGGGGCAACACCTTTCTCTTTGGCTTATGGGGTTGAGGCGGTTCTACCCATGGAAATCCTGGTACCATCCCTAAGGGTGCTCCTTGATAGTGAACTATCTGAAGGAGAGTGGATAAAGGCCAGACATGATGAGCTCAACTTTCCTGACGAAAGGCGCAAGAAAGCCATGGATAATCTAAAAAATTATCAATTGAGAATGGCCTGAGCCTTCAACAAGAACATGAAGCCCCGTCACATAGAGGTGGGCAAACTTGTTCTTTGGGAATAAAGAGCCCCAATTCATGACCCAAGAGGAAAATTTAGGCCCAACTGGAGTGGCCTATTCACTGTCAAAGAAATTCTACCAGGAAAAGCTTTGAAACTTATAGACCACAACGACAAAGAAATACCAAGACTGGTCAATATGGATCAACTTACAAAATATTATGTTTGAAAGGGTGAATAGCCTAAACTACGCTAGAACTGATTCCTTTCGAGGGATACGTAGGAAACTTGACATGTGCAAGTGCGGTCTCAACCATCTAAAGGCAATAAATTAGTTCCTTGATTAATAAGAAAAGTACCTTAAAAGATCATCATAGTTTGTGTCCCCCAAGAATTGCCATTTGGCATGCAAGGCCATTAGGTATCTATCATTCACCTATAGTCCATCCATTATTATCCAAGATTCTATCCCCTAAAAGAAAATCTCCATCTGGCATCAGTTTATCAAGGCTAGTTTGTTCTCCACCCTTGGTCAGTCAAAGTCAAAAAAAAAAAAAAAAAAAGAAGAGCTTGATGCAACAGCGGTAAAGGCTTGTTTGAATCATTAGCTAATGAGTAATGCTTTGATAAATCATCATATCTCGTTTTTTTGTGTTGGTTTCAGGAAAATTCATGGGCTCGTTGGATAAGACGTTGAGGAAATGGACCTTAGAATTAAATATTGGATGTGTGAAGCTACATCACCAATTGCTCCGGAAGGTGCCTCAACACTGGGATACCAATTTGCATGTATTTAGGTTTGGATTAGCAGAGATTTGCTTAACTCTTGAAGAATTTCAGGTTTGTATGCTATCTCCACCCAAAGGCAGTTTGTTCCAACCCTCTTTAAAGGAAGATTGCCTGGAGGAAATTCAGGATTTCTTCAGATGGAAAGAAGAAGAAGTAAAGCAGTTTGTTTGGTATGGGAAGATCGACATTCTGAAGGTGGCTCAAATCTTCATCCAATATCTACCAATGGGAGGAATCCATCAACAGAGATCCATGGATGCTTATTTGCTTTGGATGATAGCTCGTCATGTCCTCCACACTCCTGGGCATTGTGCACCATCTGTTCTGATTGAGATAGTAAAACAGTTGAAGAAGGGAGGTGACATCGTCCCTACCAGTTCTTGCAAAAATGTTCAAGGGATTTAATGACATTAGCTATGGCCATAGATTCAGACTAGATCATTACTAGGGGAGTCCTGCTATTTTTCAGATTTGGCTCCTCAAGAAACTAAAGCTCACCACACCATTAAGGGGAGGCCCACTTGGAGCTCTTTGCTACTAGGATAAGAGGGAAGTTTTAGAATTCGACCTTATCACTAATTAGGAAAAGTACCTGCAGGAAAGGACTGTGTAAGATATCGTATGGAGGTGCCCAGGGAAGCCACAAGAAGATTTTTTGATGAAGACCTCTGGCCACAACTATGCCAGATTGATGGGATTGACTCACACATCCTTTTATTTGCCTATGTACATCAACCGACAATACGGGATCTAGGAGACGGACCCAGAAGAGTTAGTGAACTTTCACCCACCTCAAGAATTTTTCCCCACCTTGTTATTCACCAATCCCATCTATGGTAGGAAAATAGTCCCCCTTTATATGTAATTCCCTTTGTAATGGAATGAGGAAGTATTTGGATTTTCATGTTATCCCGATTATTCTAATTATGACTTGAGTTATGGAATTGATTGTGCCTAAGCATTGCAAGCAAAAATAAACAAAAAAAAAATGAAGAGAGATTATCTTTGTGCCAAAAGTAAGTTTTCATAAGATGTTGAAATAAAATGATGAACAAACAATGGGAGGGAAAAAGAAAAAAGAAAGAAAATATCCATGTGTTTGTGTTTTCAGTAAATGCAGGAAAAAATCCCTAGAGGTCAGAAGCCATCATCTGAACCGTACTCTGAACCATCCTCATAAAGCACCGAGGAATCCACAAATGGTAGTCCAACCTACTCCAGCCTCTGGGTCAAGTCCTCAATCAATGCGCCCTATCGGGCAATCTCCCAATCCTTGGCAACTATCACCTCGCACAGGCCATAATGCATCCTCATAATCTCAGCATAGACCTATTGGGACACCTGAGAAAGAGCATATCAGCCAAAGGAAGTCAAGAGTTAATTGGAAAATGATTAGCTACTCACATAATCATAAGGAATAGGCAGCCCAAGGTAAGCGTCTACATCTGTGTTCGGCTCCAAAAGATGAGGGAGACTAGGGTTTGCTGCATTGGGATAGGTCCAGGCAGGGAAGCCATGAAAGGGGACATTAGCAACCCTTAGAGACCCGTTGGCACTGCTAGAGGGCCCTGCTTGTGAAGGATTGGTAGCACTGGTATGTGACCGAACAGCAGAAGGATCTACACATCTCACTCTCCCCAGAAAGAACATCAGTAAAGACAAAAAAAGGAAGAATCTGTAGGAAATACTCAAGAAAGGGCAACATACCACTAGACCATTGGGATTGAGAGGGGTGCACACTATCTCCTCCTCCAAGAAGCCTCTGTAGTCCCTATCTGGATCAAGAAAGGAGTCCTCCCATACTCCGTTAGCTAAGCGCCTCATCTCGTCCCCTGGGATGATCTCTGGATAGTGCATGGTGGGTAGAGGAAGACCGGGAGAAGGATATGGATCAATGTCTGACCACTGGGGTACTACTCTCTCTCCTAAGTACCAGGCATAGCCCCACAGGCCCTGAAAAAGGACTCGATTCTCAGACAATTGATGAGCTTAGATGACTCTCTTGGAATCTAGAAACACAAGGTCATGAAATTGTCTCCAAGTAACCTACAAAACCAAGGAAGGGTAAGTACATCATCAGGAAAATAGAATTTTAGTGTTAGACATGGCATACCTTAGTGAGATTTTTCAACAGAGAATGAGTGGTGGTCCGCAGAGGATGGCATTGGGCCCGGACCACCTGGTTATCTCCCCATTTTGTGGCTAGGGGGAAGAAGAATGTCTCAGGATCCCTCAGTTTAGGGGCTATGGTTCCTAGATGTTCAAAACACCAAGGCTATTTCAAGAAATCAAAGTAAGAAACTGCAAACCTAATGACTAAAAGGAAATAGATATGAGAAGGACAGTTACCTGGATAATGTAGAAAGCCCCCTTGATGCCCCTATCCCCATAGGACAGCAGGTCCAGGGATTGTAGGAGATATGCATAGGCAACCCAGCCCTAATCCCATGTATCTATTGTGCGAAGATCTTTGAGGAAGTGCACCAGGCGGATATCTACTCCCCCTCGGAGGTCACTGAAGAGGCATTGACCCATGGCAAATAGCAGGAAGGAATGTGCTATCTGATACATGTTGCCTGGATTCTCCCCAAGCCGAATTTCCACCATCGAGTACTAATCTCCCCTAGGCGGATGCACATCTAGTGGCTTTAATGGTGATTCCGGTCAAACTCCCTGGCAATCGGAATCTTACGGGTAAGGTCATGGTTCTACCCCAAATGGAATGCCTGTCAAGGCATAGAAGCACATAGGCGTAATGGTAACCTTGCCAATAGGAAGGTGGAAAGTGTGAGTACTTGGCCACCACTGCTCCATCAAGGCCCCCACTAATGCCGGATTAAATTTTTGGGTCTCTACAAGGGCCAGCCAGCATAGATAGGTGTCATCAACCATCTCCTTCACCCTGTGAGGGAGCATGCTATGCCAGGACTGAACCATGTTCGGATGGCCATAGGAGGCCAACGTGGGTGGTTCCTTCCCCTCATGCTAATGGAAATAATGAATGAAAAAAAAAAAAGAAGCAGCAAAAAGCAAAAACAATATGATAAATAAAAAAGAAAGGAAGAACAAAACAGGAAAAAAAGATGATCAAAATAATAATTGAAGTATAAAAACTTACCCAGGAATCCCATATGGAGTTGTAGATGTGATTCCGACTATTGTGAAGAGTTTGCCCGGAATACCAGTCGGCCAGGCCCTCATCCCTGTGGGAAGGATTTTTGTAACTCTCGAGTTGGGCCTCTCCCAGAGTCTTCCTCTTTCTCCTTTCAACCATATTTTCAGAAATTACAAGAAGCCCCAAAAATTTTCCTAAATTATAAGAAGCCCCATAAATTTTCCCAATTTGCATAAAAGTTCGCTTGAATGACAAATTCTCCAATTAGCTCCTCCCTCATAAACAAGATGAATATTTTCAAAAACTCCAAGAGCAAAATGAAGAACACTAAGAACAAACTTCAAGAACAAGAGGGAAAACTTCAAGAAAAACTAGAGGGTCCCAGGAACTAACTTCAAAAAAGTTAGAATGAAGAATGAACAGGGGGGACCATTTTATAGAAAAAATGTCGTTTTCCCAAAAAAAAAAAAAAGATTCCAAATCAAGCATCCAAATTCAAATCAAATTTCAAATAAAAAATCAATGAACAAAATTCAGATCAAAGGTCAAGAATCAAGAATCAATTGTTACTATTTTTTACAGGTTTGAAAGAGCAGCGAATTTCTTCCCTATAATTGACAAGACTAGATAGCCTAGCCCGGTTTGAAAGAACCCGCCTGGAAGACCATGTGGTCCAGATTGGTTTGAAAGACCCAACCTAGAGACCAAATCTCTGAGCTGGCACATATGAAGCCCGGCTGAGGAAAATCAAAGAAACAAACATTTTTATTTGCAAGACTGGAAGTATAGCGAATTTCTTTCTTGTAAACATCGGTTCCAAATAGTCTAGATTGGTTCGGAAGACCCAGCCTGGAGACCATATTCCCTGAACTGGCATATGTGGAGCTCAGCTATGGAAAGTCAAAGATCAAAGTACTAACCTTTTTTGCAGGATTGGAAGAGCAGTGAATTCCTTTCCACAATTGGCAGCCCCCAGGTAAGCCCTCAACTCCAAAATAGTTAGGAGATATTATCTGTTGCATTTTTTAACTCCATCATAACTGAGCAAGATGACGGTAGTAGATGTTCCGGATGACAAAATGTGGTCGTTCTTTTCTTTGCCCTTCGGCCGTTGGCATAGGCCTCAGCCAAAGAGAGGCATTCTATAGACACCCAATTTTTCACCCTCCTCGGGTTATGATGAAATATGGATTAAGGACGCAACTTACAGCTTTCGACCAACAGAGATGCTGATGGAAACATCCCCTATCTGAAACTCTAGAATCCCCGCACGGGAGAGAAGGGGTCCAATTTTGGTTTTTTATATACAAAGGAATTTAGTCAAGATAACCATATAGATGGATAGTGCTTGAAAATACAATTCTGAAGATATATGGTACGCCAAAATTGGACCGTCGGATTGCCCGCAATCTTCCTTGGAAAATCACATTTTTTTCGCATGCATGTCATGCACACCAGCCAGCCAGCTAAGCCAAACAGCCCAGCCAAGCCAACCAGCCAGCCAGCTAAGCCAGCCTAGATAAGTTAGCCAGCCCAGCCAAGCCAGGCCATCTAGCCAGCTAAGCTAGACAGCCCAGCCAATCTAGCCCAACTAACACAGGCTAGCCTGTGCACCCCCGCAGCACAACATGCGTGCCCCCCAGCATGCTGCATGCCCATGCTGCACAGTATGCGTGCCCCACCACACAGCATGCTCTTCCCTGCCACATAGCATGCACGCCCCCACCGCAGGCTGCGTGTGACCCTACTGTATGGCCACGTACACCGTGCCTATACCATGTGCATGTGACCCACACACCCGTGCCAGCCTGGCCCACACACCCATGTCAGCCTGACCAGTATATACTATGCATATTACCGTAACACCTGTTCATGCACATGCATGCTACCCCTGCCGGCATCACCTCGGCCATTACCTACGTGTCATCCGTCTCGTACCCGTGATGTCACCCACACTACCTACCTAAACTAACAATACCTCAGGCACTTTGGCCGGTCCCGTGCGCCATCATCAACAACTAGGATTGGTGTTCCTCTCTCCTCCTGTTTTTCCAAAAATTACCTTTTTTGGCTAAAATTTCTCTCCTCCTATTTTTTCGAAAATCACCTTTTTTAGCTAAAATTTCTCTCTCCTCCCATTTTTCCAAAAATTACCTTCTACCCACTGGACAAAAGCCATCCCCACTCATTTTTGCCTTCAGCTCCCCCCTTTTACCCATTGGACAAAAATCCTATTTCCTCAAATTAGGCCAGAGCCTCCCCTTTCGTCTACTAGATAAAGGGATTCCCCCTCTCCTATTTGGCTAGAAAAAACTGTAAATACACCCCCACCCTTAGAAAAAAACACACCAACACACCAAAATCCCCTTTTCAGAGTAAAATTTTCCTTCCCTCCCCTTTTGATTTTCTTTTGATCTTCGGAGTGATCTTCATCAAGATCCAAAAACTCATTCGGATCTTCAAAGTGTTCTTCGGGATCTTGAAGATCTTCAATCCAAATTCTTAGTTAGATCCAGCTTTTACCCAAAAACAGTATGTTCTTGAGCCTCCTCCCTTGAGTGTTCTTGAGTGTTCTTAAGCATTCTTGAGCATTCTTGAGGTAGAAACCCCCCATTTTTTAGGTTCTTCATGTCTAAGAAGAGATCTTTGTTAAGATCTGAAACTCTGTTCAGATCTTCAAAGTGTTCTTAGGGACTTTGGAGTTCTTCAATCCATTTGGTTAGCCCGTTTCTTTTTAGAAATAGCCGTTTGTAGCTGAACCCCTGTCTGAGTGTCCCTAGAATCTTTCCAAAAATAGCCATTCCTATCGAAAGCTATGCCGAAGTGCCACCTCAGCCTAACCCTCCCTTAGTCTATTCCTAGCGGAAGCTCTGCCAAAGTGCCACTTCATCCTAAATCCGGAAATAGCTTTCTCTAGCCGAAGCTCTACTTAAATGCCACCTCATCCCAAGCCCATAAATAGCCTTCCCTAGCCAAAGCTCTGTTCGAATCCAAATCCGGAAATAGCCTCCCTTAGCCGAAGCTCTGCCCGAATCTCAATTCGAAAGTAACCGTTCCTAGTAGGAACGCTGTCCGAATACCATCACAATTAGCATCTGTCAGAGAAAGGAAGTTAGAGGTCAAGACCATTTTTCCCTGAGCCAGGAGAATCCGAAAGACAATCCGAGCCAATACTAATCAGGGGCCCACCCCTCTTGATCTGAAACAGGGGTTAAGTTCAGGTATAATTTCTCAACCAACTTGTCATAATGTAGACTTTATACAGACCTTGTTTTAGTGTATATAGTAGTTTGAATTCAATTAATGTATATATGTGTGATAACTTAGCCATACATGTGGAATAATAATAATTATGGAAAATGTTCGTTCTCAAGTATCTAGCAAGAAGACAGGTTGAACAGGGCAGATTCGGTGTTTAACACCTTCCCAACTCTGTAACCTGACACTTATCCTAAATCTCTGGACCAAACCAAATTTTTGGCCCTTTTCTCAAGAATTGGGCCCACCCCTAGGTTCTAGTCCCATAACCCTATGTGGCGACTTCAAACCCCATTTGTATGATCCCGATCCTCAATTGGACCATCATCAAACCCCCGCCTCAAAAGATAAATTTTACACTCTTGCGAAATAGGCCTCCACGTATCTCCAAGCGGAGATACGGCGGTGCGGGGCCCATAAGCAAGCACACGACTCGAACCCCTCCCCTCACATGAAAGAGAAAGAGAGAGGAGAGAGGTCATAATACAAGTCCTTTTCCCCCTCAAGGGAAAAGAGACATCTTACAGTCCATCTCTAGCCCCTACCCTCACACTAACCAAAACCAAACCCTAACCCAAACCAAATCATAACCCAAACAAAACCCTAACCTAAACCAAAACCCAAACCCAAACCAAACTCTAAACCAAACCAAACCCTAACCCTAAACCAAACCAAACCCTAAACCAAACCAAACCCTAACCCAAACCAAACCCTAAACCAAACCAAACCTAAACCCAAGCCAAACCCAAACCAAACCAATCCCAAACGCAAACCAAACCCTAAACCAAACCAAACCAAACCCTAAACCAAACCAAACCAAACCCAAGCCAAACCAAACCCAACCAAACCCAAGCCAAACCAAACCCTATCCCAAACCAAACCCTAAACCAAACCCAACCCTAACCAAAGCCAAACCCAAACCAAACAAACCCTAAACCAAGCCAAACCCAAACCAAACCAAACCCTAAATGAAACCAAACCCAAACCTAAACCACCCTAACCCAAACCAATCCAAACCCTAACCCTAGCCAAACCCTAAACCAAACCAAACCAAACCAAACCCTAACCCAAACCTAACCCTAAACAAAACCAAACCCTAACCCAAGCCAAACACAAACATAACCAAACCCTAAACTAAACCAAACCCTAACCCAAACCAAACCCTAAACCAAACCAAACCAAACCCTAACCTAAGCTAAACCCAAACCAAACCCTAAACCAAACCAAACCCTAACCTAAGCTAAACCCAAACAAACCCAAACCCTAAACCAAACCAAACCCTAAACAAGCCAAACCCAAACCAAACAAAAACCCTAACCTAAACCAAACCAAACCCTAACCTAAACCATACCCTAACCCAAACCAAACCCTAAACCAAACCAAACCCTAAACCAAACCAAACCCTAACCCTAGCCAAACCCTAAACCAAGCCAAACCCTAACCCAAACCAAACCCCAAACCAAACCAAACCCTAACCCAAACCAAACCCTAAACCAAACCAATCCAAACCCTAACCCAAGCCAAATCCAAACCGAACAAAACCATAAACCAAATCAAACCCTAATCCAAACCAAACCAAACCCTAACCCAAGCAAAACCCAACCCAAACAAAACCCTAAACCAATCCAAACCCTAAACCTAAGCCAAACCCAAACCCAAACCAAACCAAACCCTAAACCAAACCAAACCCAACCCTAAACCAAAACCAAACCCTAAACCAAACCAAACCAAACCCTAACCCAAGCCAAACCCAAACCAAACCAAACCAATCCTAAACCAAAGCAAACCCTAACCCAAACCAAACCCTAATCCAAGCCAAACCCAAACCAAACCAAACCCTAACCCAAACCAAACCCTAAACCAAACCAATCCAAACCCTAACCCAAGCCAAATCCAAACCGAACAAAACCATAAACCAAACCAAACCCTAATCCAAACCAAACCAAACCCTAACCCAAGCAAAACCCAACCCAAACAAAACCCTCAACCAATCCAAACCCTAAACCTAAGCCAAACCCAAACCCAAACCAAACCAAACCCTAAACCAAACCAAACCAAACCCTAAACCAAAACCAAACCCTAAACCAAACCAAACCAAACCCTAACCCAAGCCAAACCCAAACCAAACCAAACCAATCCTAAACCAAAGCAAACCCTAACCCAAACCAAACCCTAATCCAAGCCAAACCCAAACCAAACAAAACCATAAACCAAACCAAACCCTAAACCAAACCAAAACCTAACCCAAGCCAAACCTAAGCACAAACCGAACCCTAAACCAAACCAAACCCAAACCCTAAACAAAACCAAACCAAGCCAAACCCTAAACCAAACCAAACCCTAAACCAATCCAAACCCAAATCCAAACGACACCCTAAACCAAACCAAACCAAAACCCTAAACCACACCAAACCCTAAACCAAACCAAAACCTAACCCAAGCCAAACCCAAGCACAAACCAAACCCTAAACCAAACCAATCTAAGCCAAACCCTAAACCAAACTAAACCCTAAACCAAGCCAAACCCAAATCCAAACCAAACCCTAAACCAAACGCTAACCCAAGCCAAACCCTAAACCAAACCAAACCCAACCCTAAACCAAACTAAGCCCTAAACCAAACCAAACCCTAAACCAAACCAAACCCTAACCCAAACCAAAACTTAAACCAAACTAAATCAGACCACCCTAAACCAAACCCCATCCAAAACTTGCTACCTTTCCTCAGGTGATAAAATTTCCAATGCAACTATATAGGGCTACTGCCGCCCAGCATATGACTACTGCTTTAGGTGATAAACAATTCCATCGTAACCATGTAGTCCTACTACTGCCCAGTCTATGGGCATGCTTGGAAGCATAACGGGGTACCACAGCATCTTTTGAAAGCATATTAGAGTGCCACGGGAGGGAAGGGCCTTACACGGATGAGTGTATGCCCTTACACATCCGTGTAAGGCTTACACGGATGTGTAAGGCCTTACATAGATGTGTAAAGGTCTTACATGCCCTTCAAACCCCTTTACAAGCTCCTAACCTCTTACGTGGTATTTTTATTGGACAACCTCATTCTTCCTATAAATAGATCACCCCAGGTCACTGTGAAAAGCCCAGAAAAAAAAAAAGAAGAACCCCTAAAGAAAAAGCCCTGTTCTAGAGACCTTACAGAAAGAGAGACAGAGATAGAGAGAGAGAGAGAGAGGAAAGTAAAAGAAGAGATGAGAGTCTGAAGAAATTCTAAGCCAAGCTTACTGAAGTTAAGGGAGTCCTGCCCTATTTTTGGAAGTCCACGTCGTCCATATCAGGTTATTTTAGAACTTTTGTTTAAGTTCTTTTGTATTTGATTTCAATATTTTCATTATGACGCGGAAGCCCTGCCCAAATTTTCACAGCTGATTCCCTAGGAATATAGAACGAAAGTCCTGTCTAAATTTCCAAAGTTGATTCTGATCCTAGGAACACGGCTCGAAAGCCCTATCTAAATTTCCACATTTGATTCTGACCCTAGGAATACGGTATGGAAGTCCTGCCCAAATTTCCACAGCTGATTTCGAACCTTCTAACATGGCGTGAAAGCCCTGTCCAAATTCTCATGCTGATTCTAACCCTAGGAATATGGCGCGGAAGCCTTACCTGAATTTTCAAAGCTGATTTTGACACTAGGAATACGACGTGGAAGCCCTGCCCAAATTTCACAGTTGATTTTGACCCTTGGAATACAGCGCGGAAGCCCTGCCCGAATTTGTAAACTGATTTCAACCCTAGGAATACGATGAAGAAACCCTACCCAAATTTCCATAGCTGATTTCGACCCTAGGAATATGGCACGAAAGTCCTACATAAATTTTCAAAGCTCATTTCGACCCTAAGGATACGGTGCTAAAGCCCTTCCCAAATTACCACCGCTGATTCCAATTCTAGGAATATAGTGTGGAAGCCCTGCTCAAATTCCTAGAAACCAGAACCCATATTCACACCCTAGCATAGAAATCCTATCAACTTCCAACCAACTTTCTTACCCAAGTTCTGGAAGTTTTTAATTTCTCCAAGAAAGAGAGAAGAAAATTAAATTGTTGCCCCTGAGTCGAGAAAAATTATCAAAAATTTTACCATTTTCACCAGTCATTATCATGTAAATATTATATCGTAATTTTATTTGCATGTATAATACATACCTCATATGTGCATGTATTATTTTATGTATCTATTGTATAAAATAATGATTTATTGTTATCATTTCCTGTATTAATTTTAATATTTGTTCATTAAATGTAATTTGTTTTCTCATTTTATACGTTATCATATGTGTTCCTCACATAAAATAACGATCATAATTATCATGTCATGTAGCATCATACACATCTGTAGATAAGTTGCTTTCTATTTTATTATTTTATATGTTATCACATGTGTTCCTCACATGAAATAACGATCATAATTGTCATGTCATGGGGAGTTGTGCGTGTATGTAGATAAGGTAATTGTATTTTCTATTCTTTTATGTAAATTTTATTATTTCATGTGGTTTTAATATAGATCTATATTTCATATGATATTTTAATAATATCTTACGATTTTTTCAAGCAAGTGTATGTATATGTGATTGTGTTATTTCATGTAATAAGACTTCTATGCTAGCTTAGGCTATTAAAATTCTCGAGAGAGAATATTTAAAATCCAAGCCTCCAGTAGAAAGACCAAAAATTCTAGGCAAGGTGGGTGCCTAAGACCTTCCCACACTCGTAACCTGACACGGACCCCTATCTCTAGAACAGACCAAAATATGAAGTTAAATTCGGGGGTTCCTTCCTTTCATAGGAATCCAACCCCCTACTCAAGCTCGATCCTTCGATCGCAATTGGGCTCCACAATAGGGTTCTAGGCCCTGAATCCTAGATTGTGACTCTAAAAATCTTGCTTTCCCCATCCCCTCATAGTCACCAGACATGTTTGGGGACAATTCATCACCCCTACAAGGCAGACCAGGTGAGAGGAAATAAGCGAAAAGAGAAAAAGGAATTTTCCCTTACAGTGGCGACTCCACTGGGGACTGTCAAACTTTCTATACCATGGGTTTACAATGAACGTTAGAATTTTCTCCCCCTCAACATTATTGTGTGTAAACATGTCTGTATATTACTTGCTAACTGCATCATACATCGTGTTCAATTTGAAATCACTTGATGAGGGTACTTCCTATTGTGCCTGCACCCTCGGAGAGGTTAGTGCATGATATACTAAGTACTCTGAGATCAAATGATGCCCATTTCCTATATAAGAGTGCTTGAAGTGAAACTGGTTAACGAGGATGGTCGTCGGTAGTTTGAAACCCTCAAGATAATAGAACATATCTGGCCATTCTGAGATTAACTAATGGCCACTTTCTACACTACACTTGTGCACACACTCACTCACGAATACACCTACCCTTGTGGTTAGCCAATTGAACCCATGTAATGTCATAGACAATCACCAGCGAAGTCACACCCCTTGATAGAGTACCATCTGGTATATCAAAGGAACCACGTACCCATGATTCACTTTTAGCGATAGGTATATCGGTTCTATCAAGGGTGGCCTTGTTCTGTCCTATAACCTTCCCCATTGCATCACATCATATAGGAACTAGACCATTAAACAACTAGGGTACGCCACAAACTGTTTCAGTAATTGTTTACGGTTCAAGTTAGAACCCTTTTAGCCTGTTTCATCTGGAATGAGATTTTTCTTGTATATGTTTAAACCTGATATGTTCTTTGACAATTGGGAATTGTGAAATGCAACTATATTAGTTTTGGTTCACATAACCGTGCCTGCAGGGTGATTCCCGTTTCACCACATTGTATTAGCATGTGTTCCAAACTGATAATGTTCCACACAACCAATCCAAAAGTCAGGAATGATTAGTTATTTTCATGTTACGGGGAAAACAAAATGCTTATGTGAAATCAGCTACTAGGTTATTCTTACATGAACCAACTTGTTTGTTTTCCCAAAGCATAATTTATATCTAACTTGGGCCCTCCTAAAAAAAATGTGTGAATATTAACTGATGATTGACCAAAATTAGACACTTATTATTGGGAGGGAGTAATTTTGTGTGTGCATCATTAAAAAAAATCATAAAAAAAATTAAAAAAAAATCTAAAAATTAAATTTCTTTGTTTAGGTCAGGCACAATTCCACATCAAAAAAATTCCCCTCTATTTGTGTGGACCCGTCAAGATAACTGTTTGGTCCATGTCAGCCCTGAGAGATCCTTACCAATGGTGGAACTTATTGTTCAACTCACTCCACTAAGTTCACCTAGTTCAGCGTCGTCTAAACTATTGGCGAGTATGGATCTAGCTAATGGAAGTCAACCAGATGCCCAAGAGAAAAGGAGAATGGATATGATGCAGTTAGAGTTGGAAGAGTCGCATCATTTGTTCAACCAGTTTACCAGTGCCAAGCAGCCTCAACAACAAATTAAACCTATTTTAACTCCAGGAGAATAGGAGTGGACCAAGATGGGGTCCAAATCACCTCGTACCATATTGAGGCTTGCGGTCGATGATGATGAAGAAGAAATCCGACCAAATCTTCCAGCTAAACCCCCTGAAACTGAAAGGGAAAGAAAGATGAGGAAAAAATTAGAAAGACTTGAAAAGTTGCTACAGAAGGGGAAAGTCGTAGGCACTCAAGCCACAAAAACTGATGAGATGGTCCTTTTTCCCAGTGCTCGAATTTCAGAGAAATTTAAATGGAGCACTAATAAGTTTGACAGCAAAGGTGACTTGAGGGCACACTTGAAGGTCGTCATTAATATTTTCAAATCATGGGAATTTACTAAAGAACAAATGGGGAAAGAATTTTTGCTTACTCTTTCAGGCCCAGCTCTTCGTTGGTTAACTCAATTAGACCCTTCCCAGAATTAGAATTGGTCAACAATCATGAAAGCATTCACCAAGTAGTACTCTTACAACACTAAACTGGATATAACTCGATGAGACTTAGAAACTGTTCGACAGGCTCCATGTGAGGGTTTCACTGAGTTTCTCCTAAGGTTTCGAGATAAGGTAGCCATGATGACATCTTGACCTACTGAAAAGGAACAAGTTGAAATGATCCTAGATAATTTGGCAAAGCCCTATTATGATGTGTTATACAATCAGCACATCGAGACATTCTCAACATTGCTAGCAATAGGGAGAAGGGTTGAAAATCGAATCTTTAGAGAAGCGCAACACCAAAACAGTCCACAGGGTTTCTCAGAGTAGAGTAAAAATACAAGGTATAGCAAAGGACGTAATACAGAGGTGAACACTATAACTGCCACAAGCACCAACCAGCAACCTGTAGTGGATACAGTAACTCTTAAGCCTGCTGTAGTTGTCATTAAGTCATGTCTTCCAGCTCAAAAAATTTCAATACAGAGGATGCAATTCTTAGATTTAGGGATGCCCTTATCTATGTGTTATGAGAAATTAGAGAAAGAAGGCCTCTTGAGTATGACACCTACCCATCCAATCAGTGATCCTCCACCCTGCTTGGTACAAGGACAATGAATACTGTTCTTTCTATAATAACAAGGGTCATCTCACCAACCAATGTATCACCTTGAAGCATGCAGTACAAGATTTGATTGAATCAAGGTAGATTGAACTAGAATTGAAGAGCCAGCCAAATGTGACTACCAATCCAATTCTGAATCACGGAACGATTGGAATGTTACAAAGTGATTCAAATGAGAATGATCCTACTCGAAAGATTCAACCTGTACCTAAAAGAGGGTGTCTCAATGCCCGAACTTACCAAGCCATACTCAAAGCCAAGCACTTGGAAGAAAAAGAGGATGAGAATCAGAAGAGAATTGAAGAAATCCATTCTTGAGAAGATGGAAGTCTCCCACCCTGCAATCTGACCCTTCCTTAGACAGGGTCACCTTCCTATCACCCAGCATTACATCCTCCATCACATTCCTATCACCCAGCATCACATCCTCCATCACCTTCATATCACCCAGCATCATATCCTTCATTGCCGTCCTACCACCCCACATCATACCTTCCATCTCCGTCCTACCACCCCACATCATACCCTCCATCTCCATCTTACCATCCAACACCAGACTATTCTGTCCCACCTTGGGCAAGATTATCATCATCTCATCTTACCCCATTTGCTCCGTCATTCCCACCATTTCACCCAGAACCTTACCTCCCACCCATTTCATATTACCTGTATCCTTATCTACCACCACCATAATACTTTCCCATGAACATATGGTTAGAAAAAGAGAACTAATATCAGTGTTCAGAGGTAAATTGGCCAAATGGAACTTCTTGAACTGACATGTTGATGGATTCAGGTACTCCCACTTACTCCTCTACCGAATCATTGAATCTCACAGATAGGGAAGAAGAGTCCCAGATTAACCCTACAACTCTTATTGTACCAGTAATACCTCTCAAGTACTCGTCATAGAAGAGGTCACACCAGACATGATCAGGGCAATGACAGCATTGGCTATTGGAGAACTAATCTTAGATGAAATACACCAAATCCATATAGGTGGAGAGAATGACAATGATACTAAAGACACTGAACAAGTTGGTGAGACAGTGAATGCTATTGGGGGAAATGTGCCTGACGTGAATCCAACAGATATTATTTGCCCAATTTTTCCTTTTGATGATGATTCAAAGGAAGAAGAAGATGAGGATGAGGATATAAAAGATGGTCAAGAATCAGAAAATGAAGATCTAGAGGAAGATCTTGTTGAAGAAGACAAAGATGAAGATTTAGAAGATGGTCAAGAATAAAAAAGTGAAGATATAGAGGAAGATCTTATTGAAGGAAGGGAAGACGATCAAGAGTCAAAAAGTGAATATTTTGTTGAAAGAAATAAGTTTGAACTATATCAAGAGGAAAGTGAAGAAGAGAATCCCTCCTACAACAACGTGCTTTGCTTGCTGAACCAAATGTGTGAAGATATGTTAATAACTGAAAAAAAAAATGTTGAGGAAAGTGGCAGTCCAGCAAGAAACTATCAAAGAAGTTTGTGAAAACCTTAAGGTTAATTTTGAGGATGAACCATTTCTCAAAGGGCTTATTCTGCATTTGAATAATATTATTTAAATAGTTAAAGCTTAGGCTATCGACATTTTAGGGGGGTCCTCCAAGTCCATTCACACTATCTGCATATGAAGAAAGGATTGAAGAACCTATGGTTGGCATGGTTGTTGATACAAACAATGATGATGAGAGTAAATACCCTTATAATATTCTCATTAAAAAGAGGCCTGAAGGATTTAAAAAAGTGATGGCCACTAGAAGTGGGACTACAAAGCAAAGGATATGATAGTGGAACAACCAACAGTCAAGGAGACGGGGTAGTGCAACAAGCAGCCACAACCTGAGAATCAAGTATTAAACCAATTGAAAAGGTACAGGCCAACATCTCCATCTGGGGGTTGTTAATGGCATCTCCTGCACATAGGGAAGTTGTATTGCAGTCCCTCACAAGTGTGCAAGTGCCATCCAGATGGATCCATTGTGATTATCACAGATTGTGGGAGCCACATATGCTGTTCAAGAATTGATGTTCTCTGATATAGACCTACCTCCAGAGGGTATCAAGCACACCAGAGCTCTATATATCACACCAGAGCTCTATATATCACTGTGGAATTCAATATGTATACAATACCTTAGGTTCTTATTCATAATGGATCAGATTTGAATGTTCTACCATTGAGGGCTGCCACATGTATAGGCTTCAAACCCTCAGCTTAGATCATTAAGGCCTCGACAACACTAGAAGAAATGTTGTTGGAATTCTCACAACAATGGTGATAATATGGCTAGCTGAGTTCTGTGTTGAATTCCAAGTGATAGATATCCCAGCCTCCTTCAATATGCTTCTGGGTCGTCCATGGCTTCATAAGGCAGGGGTAGTGTCATCTACTCTACACCAGAAAGTAAAATTTATCACTGATGAGAAGGTAGTTACTATTTCTCGAGATCCTCAGTTAGTCAACACATTGGCTAACATTGAAGTTGGAAAAACTCAAGAACAGGAGGTGCATCTAAGTGGCTTTGAACTAGAAAAAGTTTGTGCTTATGTTGTTAAAGAGCCAATAAAGGAGAATGTTCCAATATCCTATGATGAAATAAATGCATTATTTTCCTGGAATGGGATTGAGAAAATACCAACAAGGACCTATAAGGTTTCCTGAATTCCCTCACGCTACCCGAATGGGTGGTTTAGGGTTTTCTCATAAGGAGGAACAAAAGATGCTAGAAGATATAAGGAGGGGCCGAGGTGGAGCAAGTGCTTATCGAGGCGTTGAGAATCGAAAGATGCACGTGATTGCAAGGAAGGAATCCTCCTACAAGAAGAGGGTTGTAAATTACCCTACTTTAGAAAAGTAATTTGTGAAGGAAGCAAAAGATTTTCCCGGTTATGAGGATCATGACTTTTAACCTAAGAAAGAAGCAAAGAAAGCAGATTTTGAGTTCAAAGTCATCTATCAAGATCAGATTGATTGGATCACCTATGAGCTGGAGCGTCTACCATTTAAGGAGGAGGGTAAAGATAATGGTATCAGTGATATCTTGAGATAGATGTAATTGTCACAATTGAAGAAGAATCTGGAGTTGACCCTGAATCCCTAATTCGATCATCACAGGTTCTCAAGCCTCATCTTACTTTGAAAGAAGTTTGGCAACATAAATTAAGAGCTACTTGGTGTCTCAATATTCCAATAGATGCGAGCTCACATCTGTTCCTTCCTATGGAAGATGTATCTAGAGGAGCTAAAAATGGGGCAATACTGCTTTTTTGTGGGAGCAGTTCATATGCTAGAAAGAGAAGAGGTAGAAGGATGAATATCTGTGCTTACTATGCTAGAAGCAACTACAATGGTTATATCCAAGATGGAGGTCAACGTTGTGACCATGGCAACGGGATTGCCTTATATAATAGGCTTGAGAAGTTAGATTTTCTGGAGAGGACTAAGTAGCTTGGGGATTGGTGCATCTCTCAGGAAATTCGGATTTACGGATCATAAGATTGATCAACTTATTTTTACCACAAAAAGTGCCTAGAATAAGCAAGTTGAATCTAAACTCTTCTGCTAAGAGAAACTAGGGCATCTGCAGCTCCATGAAGAAGGTGAAAGTAGTGGTGTCAACAACACCCTTGAGGTAGATGTTATTACCACTGAAGAAGTAGAGGAAGGACTAATGCTATATTTGTTGATTCATCCAGCCAGCGAACCACTGTTCAACTGGACCAGTGCAGGATATGACTTCAAACTCACTAAGATTTAGGGTCCAATTAGTTCTAAAATCACCACACAGTACACTGAAGATTCCCTTTCTGTTATCGAGTCTTCTTTTACTTGTACTTTTTCTGAATTTCCTTCTGTTAATGAAATTTTACACTTTCAGTATGTTGCGTCTGTAGTCTTTCCAGCTATTAATGAAAATTTTGATTTCAAGTATGATTTGTCTCTTTCTAATGATGATCTCAACAAAATAACTGATGAATATGATGACTTGTTAAAACAATTAAAAGAAAAAATAACTAAACCTATAAGTGAGGACACTCAAATCATTAACTTAGGATCCAATCAATGCCTTACAGAAATTAAAATTGGTGCAACCTTGAATGTAGAAGAAACCTCACAAATGGCTAGTCTGTTAAAAGAATTTGTAGTGATTTTTGCTTGGTCCTATGAAGACATACCTGGCATTGACCCAAAAACAGTGCAGCATCGACTTCCTACGTATCCAGATGCGAAGCCTATCAAACAAAAGGCTAGAAGAATGCGGCCTGAATGGAGTGAAAAGATTAGAGAAGAAGTAATTAAGCAATGGAATGCAAGATTCTTGCAAGTCATAAAATACGCCCATTGGTTGGCCAATACTGCTCTAGTTCCAAAGAAGGATGGAAAAGTCAGAATGTGTGTGGATTTCAGAGATTTAAATAAAGTCAGTCTTAAAGATGATTTTCCTTTGCCTCATATTGATGTGTTGGTAGATAGTATGGCAGGACATACCTTATTGTCATTCATAGAAGGGTTTTCACGATACAACCAGATTAGTATGCATCTGAAGATATGAAAAGATTGCTTTTTACCACCCCTTGGGAGACCTATTGCTATAAGGTAATGTCATTTGGTCTAAAGAATGCTGGAGCCACATATCAAAGAGCCACTACTATTATTTTGCATGATATGATTCACAAGGAAGTGGAAGTATACGTCGATGATATGATTGTCAAGTCTATGGATAGACAAGGGCATATCTCAGCACTAAGGAAGTTTTTTTAAAGAATCAAGAAATTTCAATTACAGTTGAACCCTTAGAAGAGCGTGTTTGGTGCGAAGGCTAGAAAGTTATTAGGATTTCTTGTAAATGAAAGAGGTATAGAAGTGGACCCTATCACGATCAAAGCAATCAAGGACATGCCTACACCTCAGACTAAGAAGGAAATAGGAGGAATCGTTGGTCACATCCAATACATCAACCATTTTATAGTCCAATTGACCACAATTTGTGAAGTAGTGTTCAAGTTGTTAAGAAGTATCATCCCACATAGTGGAATTCCCAATGTCAAGAAGCCTTCGACAAAGTTAAGAAATACTTGTTAAATCCACTAGTTCTTATGCCACCAGTAAAGGGAAAACCACTTCTATTATATCTATTAGTAGGGCAATTCTGGATGGGGTCCACGTTAGCTTAAACAGATGAGGAAAAAGGAGTAGAACAGGCTATCGAATATTTGAGCAAGAAATTCCTGGAGTATGAAGTTCCGTATCCATCATTAGAAAAGACTTGCACAACTCTTGTTTGGGTAACAAGAGGTTACGACACTATATGGTGGTATACCCAATTCAATTGATTTCTAGAATGGATCGTATCAAGTATTTATTCGAAAAGCACGCACTCACTGGTAGAATGGCAAGGTGGTTGCTATTACTCTCATAATTTGACATTACATATGTCAATCAAAAGTCTATCAAAGGCAGGAAAATTGTGGATCATTTTTCTGCACACCCCATAGAAGATGGAAGATCATTAAATGATGCTTTTCCAGATGAGGAAATCATGATGGTTGAATAAGAAAACTCTATTAATACATGGCAGTTATATTTTGATGGAGCAGCCAATCAAAGAGGTTTTGGGGCAGCAGTGTTATTAATAACACCAATGAGCTGTATTTGCCTTCATCTTTTCGGTTTGATTTTTCATGCACCAATCATATTGCTAAATATGAAGCATGTGCAATTGGCCTAGAGATAGCCCCAACAATTGGAGTAAAAAGAATCTGAGTGTTTGGTGACTCTTCCATTGTAATCTGCTAAACTTAAGGAAAATAGAAGACAGAGATGAGAAATTGAAGCCTTATATCTGGAGAAGATCTCTAAGCATTTTAAAGAAATATCTTTTGAGTACTTTCATAGAGATAACAACCAGTTCGTCGATGCTCTTGCAACATTAGCATCAATGGTTGAGTGTAGTCCTATGGCCCAAGTAAGACCTTTTCTGGTTAAAAGAAAGGTAAAGCCCATCTATCATAGTTCAGTGAATGCCTTGACAACAGATGGAAGATCTTGATTTGCTCTTATTGTGGACTTCATCAGGGAAGGGAAATATCCTATGGAAGCAACTTCAGGGGAAAAGAAGTTTCTCAAAAAATATGCCACTCAATTCACATTACAAGGCGATTTATTGTACAAAAGATCATTTGATGGAATTCAACTATTGTGTGTGGATGAAGAACAGGCGCAGACTGTGATTGAAGAAATACATCAAGGTATCTATGGACCTCACATGAATGCACGAATGCTAGCTAAAAAATATTGAAATTAGGATATTATTGGTGCACAATGGAGGCGGACTGTGTAAATTTCATTTGGAAATTCCATAAATGTCAGATATTTGCCAATATCATACATATTCTGCCAAAGGAATTGCATTCTCTCAGTTCCCCTTGGCCATTCTCTACATGGGGTATTGATGTTATAGGAAAAATTACTCCCAAAGCATCAAATGGTCATGAGTTCATATTGGTAGAAATTGACTATTTCACCAAATGGTCGAAGCACAATCATATTTAGTCCCCACTGCTTCAAAGGTGGCCAAGTTATTAATGAGAACATCATTTGTCGACATTGGATCCCGCAACAACTGATATCTGACCAGGACACTCATTTTCAAGGGCAAGTCGATAAACTTTGCACCAAGTTTGGGATCGGATGGCATAGATCCACCACTTATTGTCCACAAAAAAATGGGACAGTAGAAGCTGCTAATAAGAATATGAAAATAATTCTCCAGGAGATGGCAGATACATCTAGAGATTGGGAAAATCACTTACCATTTGCACTATGGGCATATAGGACGTCGATTCGCACTTCTACAGGGGCAACTTTGTATTCCCTTGTACACGAAATAGAAGCTGTGTTGCCAATTGAGATATATATCCCCTCTCTTCGTGTCCTCATAAAAAGCAAGCTAGCAGGAGTGTAGGCTAAATATGATGAACTCAATCTGTTGGATGAAAAAAGAATGAAAGTTATGGACAATTTAAAAAAGTATCAGTTGAGAATGGCAAGAGCATTTAATAAAATTGTTTGTTCTCGCAACATTGAAGTTGGATATTTGGTTCTCAGAGAACAAAGAGCACCTACACAAGTTCTTCGGGGAGAATTCTAACCAAATTGGAGTGGTCCATTCACAATGAAGAAAGTCTTGCTAGGAAAAGCGGTACTACTCATGGATTTGGATGGAGATGAATTGTCAGGCTTGGTTAATATGGATCAACTAAAAAAGTATTCTGTTTAAGTCCAGGGTAACCACTTGAACTACATTTGACCTAATTCCTCACAAGGGATAAGTAGGCAACTCAGTATGGTCGAGGGTTGTTTCATCAGTACCAAACTCTAAAAATAAAAAATTCTTAGGGCATTGAATAAAAAAAAAAAAATCCAGAGTTATGTCTCTAGTGTCCAAGAAAAGGAGCAAGGCTTTAAGATCATCATCTTGCCACTTGGCACCTTAATTACTAGTCAGTTTGTTTTTCCTAGTAATTAGTTTTTCCATCATCAATGGTCTACAAAAATTGCCACTTGGCATTACCAATCACATCAAATCATTCCCCACTTGTGGTTCTTTTTGTTCACCTTTCAACTTTAATATCCTATCTTAAGTGTACAAGTTGGAATTATGATGAAGAACTTATTAGTCCATGAAATATTTTTCTTTCTATCAGAAGTATCTTCTCATAGAACAAAAATATTTGTGAGCTTGTTACCATATCTTGTATATGTTTGTTTCACTTTTTTTGATCAAGTTGTTCACTTGTATCATCCAGGAACAAATCAATTATGGCTTATCCACGTGCAAATACTCTGGATGAGACTCTACGCAGATAGACTATGAACATGAATGTGGATGATTCTAGGCTATTGGAAGACACAAATCTTTAGGTTCTTAACTAGATTCGCTGCATGGAATTATATCATAATTTTCTGAAGGAAGTTCCCAAACATTGGGATTGTAACCTGCATATGTTCAAATTTGGGTCAGTAAAAATTTGCCCAAATTTGGAAAAATTCAGAGCTTGCTTGCTCTCTCCACCCAAAGGGAAGCTTTTTCACCCTACTCTACAAGAAGACTACACCCAAGATATCCAAGAATTTTTTGGATGGAATAGAAAGGAAATGAAAAAGTTCATGGTTTTCGAGAAAATAGACATCTTTGAAGCAGCCAAAGTTTCTTCTCAATACAAATATTTGTAGGGAATGGATCAGTGGCGTAGAGATAATGTCTATCTATTTTACATGATAGCATGATTCTTGTTGCGTTATCTCGAACATGGAGTTGTTCCCACAATCATCAAAGTAGTGTTACAACTTCGAGAAGGTTGTGACATTGTTCCTACAATCCTAGCTGAAACACTTAAAGGGCTAGACCAGATGGTCATTTATGGGCGATTTGGTACAAATCACTACATGGGATGTCCTGCTGCTTTCCAACTTTATTTGACTGAGAAGCTACAACTGTTAAGGCCTCTCCAACATAGTAAGCTAACAGCCATCTAGTACCAGACAATGAGGGAAATTCTAGAATTTCACTCAATCACTAATTGGCAGAAGTACCTTTAAGAGAAAACTGAAGATAATATCAGATGGACCTGTCAATGGTTGCCAATTGAGAATCCTATTATGAATACCCCAAGGTGCAATTATGTTAGGCTAATGGGTTTAACTCAAACGTCATTTTATCTACTTATTCATATGCTATGGCAATATCAGTTACCTTAAATAGATCCAGGAGATGTGGTGAACTTTTATCCCCTGGTGGAGCTATCCACTAGTGTCATAGATCTGTTGGCAGGTTTTTGACAAAGGCAGCTGGTGTAAGGTCTTTTAGAAGAAAGAGTTCCAAACCATTAAGTGAAGATAGTTGAAGATCTAGTTTTTTGGTTTATTGTACTTCCATAAATTGTTTTTCATTTTATTTGTTATAAAACTAAGCTTGAAGTTGAAATAAATTTAGCCTTTTCTATCTACCTTCACATGAGTGGTGGGAATAAGAAGGGAATCATGCATAACCTAAACAAAAGAAATAACATTGTCATAACATAATAAAACACCAGCATCCATTGCATCCTTGCATGATATGTATTAACATATGTAAAAACATTGTTTAGGTAAAAAAAAAAAAAAAAACTTGTTCTAACCTAAGGAATAGGAATAAGTAATGCAAAAATGCCATTATAAGGATGACATTTCCCTAACAGTGCCATAAGTGTAACTTCAGTGTTAAAGTGCCACGAAAAGAGCGTCATTTCTATAACAGTGCCAGAAAGTGCCGATTGCATTGTAAAGATGATATAATAAGAATGTCACCTCCATAACAGTGCCAAAAAGTGCCAATTCCAATGTCAAAGTCCATTATAAGAATGACATTTCCCCGACAGGGCCATAAGTGTAACTTTAATGTTAAAGTGCCACAAAAAGAGCGTCATTTCTACAACAGTGCCAGAAAGTTCCGATTGCATTAATAAGAATGTCATCTTCATAACAGCGCTAGAAAGAGCCAATTCCATTTCAAGATGTCATTATAAGAATGACATTTCCCCAATAGTATTAAGATGCATATGAAATTTTTTTTTCTGCAGCAGGGCCAAAAAGTGCTGATTGCATTGCCCGGATGATATCATCTCCACAACAGCATCAGAAAGTACCAATATCAGCCTCGTTTCCATGACAATATTGGAAAATATTAATCTCAGTATCAATTTTCATGTTAAGAAATCAGTAAGATCAAAAGTATCAAGAAGTGTTACAAAGAGGTCAATTTGATCAGAAGAGCTGAGGTACGTTATAAGAACGATATCCTTACAATTTCTTCAGTGAGTTGTCTCTCAGGTATGTATTCTCTTCCTCATTAGAATATAATTGTACTTTGAGGTAATTCCATCATACTTGTATTCTTGGCCAAGTTCAGGACATTTCATGTATGATCCAGTTCTAGTGGTATGATATACTTATACTAGTCAATGGGATATATTGTCATTGAATTTCACCACCAGAGTTTAACTGCTCGCCTTTTGTATTGCACTTCCGCTATTCCTGAGTCAGATATCAATAGTACATGCTCTAGGGTGACAAAATTTTATTGCTCTTTTCTCTGCCCTTTGGCTGTTATACAGTGTCAGCCAAAGAGAGGCATTCTGTAGATGCCAAATTTTGTCCCCCTCGATAATAATGAATTACGGGTAATGAGGAGACATATATTCTCTCTTTCAGAAAGAAGTCAAATTTTTGGCATTAGTCCAAATTATCCCAGAACTTGTGATCGGTCAAACCCAATGTTGTTTAATGATGCAGGGAAAGTGATCGAAAGTGGTCAATGCCTTTTGTTAGAATACGACAATCAAACCTAGTATGTGCTCGATTCCCATATCATTAGAATGTACTCAGGAATACGGTCCTATTGGTATCTTGCACAAAAAAAATGGATACCCAGGCATGCCGTATTATTTACTTGAACTTTGAATTGATTAAACCGGAATCAACCGTAAACCAAACCAAACCAAACCCTAACCAAACCGAACCCTAAACCAAACCAAACCCTAACCCAAACCAAACCCTAAACCAATCCAAACCCTAACCTAAATTAGAAAACTACCTTTTCGGACGAGGGGCCTTCTGGGAGGGTGCATTTGCTTGTATTATGAAGGGTTGTGAAGAAGTGGTTGGTAAGCCTAACTATTGAACTACACTCACCATATTAGTTTCCAGACTCTTTTCACATCCGACTCAAGTGTTCTTACTTGCATCATGGGAGGATCCTTGATGATTTTGGCCCTCTCTCAGAATTCTATTCTCCACCCATATGCCGATGGCTATCAAGGCATCAAAAGTTTGGAGATGTTGATAGTAAAGAACATTATAAAACGGCATTGACAAATTCTCTATTAACATCTCCACCTGCTCTGCTTCTGAAGACCTATCTGCCATCTTGGCTTGTCTCTGAATCTCATCAAGAACGTGGTGAATCCTTCTTTATGCTACTGCCTCAATGTCTCAAGCTCCTAATGCTTCACATCCACCTCAGTACTACAGGAGTATTTCTTGGTGAAGGCTATCACTACCATTTCCTAATTTTGAGTTTGTGATGACTCCAACTATGTGAGCCACCTTAGTGCTGGCCCTAATAGGGTTATCCGCAAGTTGCCATGACTTGGCGATACTAAGGAAGACTTTGAGATGAGCCTTGGGGTTGGACCCATCAAACCTGTCAGTCTACCACTTCAAATTCTCAAAAATCCTTGCCCCAGAAAAGAAACTCATTTTGTCTGACACTACTGCTTGGCTTTTTGAACCCTTTCCTGCTCAGAATATATTCTCCAACTTTTCTAGTTGTTCCTTGACTTTCTTATCTCTGTCTACTTCCAAAGGCTCTATCCGAACATGTACTGCATACTCCTCTTCCTCGTCTTCCAATACTACACTGGGAGGAGGGACCTTGGCATAGGCCCCTCATTGACCATTGGGAAGGGTAGGTGAAGTTCCTCTTAGGCCGGTTTGCCAGACATGCTCTGGTTCTCCTGAGTCAACTATGCAAGAATTTCCACGATGACTTGTAGCTCCATTCGGGTATATATCTCCTGTAGCCGGTGCTGGCTCATTCCCAGGATCAGTTCTGAGAGGATTCTGAAGTATATGTAGTATCTAAGCTATCCCTCTTTTGACTTCGGCCATTTCTGTTTGCAAGGTCTCGATGGGATGGACCTAGGCCTGTTCGGGTGATTCAGAGTCGTGTAGATCCATACTAACTAGGCTATATAATCACTTGGTGGTAAACAGTCCCGAGAAGACAATGGAGGTGACATAGGACTTAGGCGAGTCAACCGATTACCTTGATGCTTCCAAAGGGACTACAGAGAATATTTGAGGTGTGTAATTATGCCTGAACCAAAAGTGGCTTATTTTAGGACTCTTTAATTTCCAACCCCTTGTTCACACATTCATTAGATTAGCCACCAATGATCCATCAAAAGTTAGTCCGCTTAATAATTGGGGGTGGATAGGGTTTGATGCCCCTGGTCCATCCAATGTCATCAGCGGGAGATTCATACAAATGGCTTGTTGAGAATATTCCCATAAGACATTTCATTTAATAAAGTCATGCTTTCCTTGCTCTTTTCCTTCTAGGTGTCCTTCCTCCTAATTTTTCTCTGGACTTCTCAGGACTTGACGTGACTACGACGGGATTACCCCTAAGTCACGTGTCTGGACTTTTTCCTTAAGGAGGAGGGACACCTTTTATCCGAAACCCACTTAGGAAAGTAATTCTTTACGACAGGATTGTTCCTTTTCAAGACCATAAACAAGTTCTACAATTAGCTTGTGGTGCTCTTAGGTTCTTCATCTATTTCTTACATGATGTGAGCATACGGTGGATGCAATAGGTCCGATAAGGTTTCCTTAACAGGATCTATATATGCAAGGTACATGATCCTTTTGATATACCTGTAGGTATGATAAAGGGGTGACTTCCTTGCCCTTTACACGTGACTACACACGAGGTTAAGCAATTGGCCATGGGGTGGTGGAACTATGAGTGATTTTGTGTAAAAGTGTAATGTAGGATAACCATCATTAGATCTCAGAATGTCAAAAAGTGCACGGACCTCCCCGAGGGTGCTGGAACAATTATGGACATCATTTTTGTTTGATGACGCTTTCAATCTCAAAATGTTATAAAGTGCACAGACCTCCCCAAGGCTGCTGGCACAAACACAATATCCTCACCGTTTGACGATACCTTCCATTCTTGTATAGGAAGCGGGTATCATTTGCTCTCAGAGTACTCTCCATGACATGCGATGACCTCCTCGAGGGTGAGGGCATAACAGGGAGTCCCTCGCCAAATGATTTCACTTCGAGTACGAAGCATGAAGCAGTTAGGGAATACAATTACAAATATGGGGTTAGCCAAACATGTTTTCAAACAAATGTGGTGAAAAATTTTCTTGCATTTAAAGGTAGCATCTAGTATCGAAAGCTTGACATTTATCCCTAGTGGAGTCGCCACTATGAGGGTAGCGGCCGGAGATAGACTGAGATGTCTCTCTTCCCTTGGGGGGAAAAGGACTTGCATCCCGTCCTCTCTCCTCTCTCTTACTCTTTCATATGAGGGGAGGGATTCTTGTCGTGTGTGCTTTGCTTATGGGTCCTGCACCGTTGTATCTCCTCTTGGAGATATGTGGAGACCTATTTCGTAAGAGTGTAAAGTCCATCATTTAAGATGGGGGTTTGATGATGGTCCAATACGGGGATTGGGGTCTTATAAATGGGGTTTGGAGTCGCCACCTAGGGTTATAGGCATAGGACCTGGGGGTGGGCCTGATTCCTGAGAAAAGGGCCCAAAATTTGGCATGGTCCAAAGATTTAGGGTAAGTATCATGTTACAGAATTGGGAAGGTGTTAGGCACCCAATCTGCCCGGTTCAACCGGTCTTCCTATTAAATGCTTGAGAACGAATATGTTTCACAATTATTACTATTCCACATGCATGGCTATGTTATCACACATATATACATTAATTGAATTCAAACTACTATATACACTAAAACAAGGTCTATATAAAGTCTACATGATAATAATTGGGTTGAGAAACTGTACTTGAACTTAACCCCTGTTTCGGGTCAAGAAGGGTGGGCCCCTGACTAATACCTGTTCGGACTACCTTTCGTGTTCTGCGGGCTCAGGGGAAGATGGTCTTGACCTCCAACTTTCTTTTTTGAGATATTTTGATTGTGATGGTAATCCGACAGAATTTCAGCTAGGAGCGGTTGCTTTCCGATTTGGGTTCCGACAAAGCTTCGACTAGGGAAGGCTATTTTCAGATTTGGATTCGGATAAAGCTTCAGTTAGGAAGGCTATTTTCGGGTTTGGATTCAGATAGAGCTTTGGCTATGAAAGGCTATTTCCGGATTTGGATTTGGACAGAGCTTTGGCTAGGGAAGGCTATTTTTGGGTTTGGATTCGGATAGAGCTTCGGCTAGGGAAGGCTATTTCTGGGCTTGGGATGAGGTGGCACTCCAGCAGAGCTTTCACTGACGATAGGCTAGGAAAAGGTTAGGCTGAGGTGGTACTTCGACAGAGCTTCCACAAGGAATGGCTATTTTTGAAAAGACTCCAGGGGCATTCGGACAGGACTCCCGCTAGGAACAGCTATTTCTGAAAAGAAACAGGCTAACCTTAAAATGGACTGAAGAACTCCAAAGTCCCGAAGAACACTTTGAAGAACCGAACACAAATTCTGATCTTAATAAAGATCTCTTCATAGACCCGAAGAACCTCAAAGGGGGGATTTCTATCTCAAGAAAGCTCAAGAACACTCAAGAACACTCAAGGGAGGGGGCTCAAGAACATATTGTTTTTGACAAAAAAACTGGATCTAACTAAGAACTTGGATTGAAGATCTTTAAGATCCCGAAGAATACTTCAAAGATCCAAATGAGATTTCGGATCTTAACAAAGATCGCTCTGAATATCAAAAGGAAATTAACAAGGGAGGGGAGGAAAATTTTACTACAAAAGAGTGAGGTGGGATTCCTATCTCTGAAATCTAAAGGAGGGGAGTATTTATAGTTTTTTGGGGCCAATGAAAGGGGGGTAGCCTGTTTATCCAACTGACAAAAGGTGAGGTTTTGCTTAAGGTGGGGGATACGACTTTCGTCCAATGGTAAAGAGGGGAGTTTTTGGGAGAGAGAATTACTAGCAAGAAAAGGGGTTTTTTGGTTTTAGTGGGCGAAGAGGGGATTTCTTCACCCACTAGGTCAGGGGAACACCAATCCTGGCCATTGACGACGGTGCACAAGACCCGGTCGGAGTGCCTAATGTATAGTCAATTTAGGTAGGTAGTGAGGGCGACATCATGGATGTGCGACGTATAACACGCAGGTAATGGCCAAGGGGATGCAAGCACTAGCAGCGAGCATGTGCATGCAAGGGCAGTAGCCAGCACATGCTGGTGTGCAGGCTGACCGGTGGCCAACACACACACACGTGCATGGACTGGCCAGTACGCATGCAGCAGGGTAGGTGCAGGCAGGGTTGGCAAGGCCAGAAGGCCAATGGGAAGGGGCATTGTGCAGTAGGGCCATGGGCTTGTGCCCATGGGGGCACAGGTCAGCAGGCTAATGGGAAGGGGCTTTGTGCATCTTGGGTGCGGGTATAGCAGGGGGGCTTGGCATGGCAGGGGGACTTGGTATGGCCATGGGCAACACGCGCCGCAGCTATGGGTTGTGACTATAGGTAGCAAGAACTCGTTTCAACCATGGACAATAAGAACTCGCGCGGGCTGGCCCGCTAGCCAGCATGTGCAGCACGCATGATTATGGGTTTTTCCTGTAACGATTATGGGAGATCCATCGGTCTAATTTTAGCGTATCACATATCGTTAGATTCATATTTCTAAGCACTATTCATATGTGCGATCATCTTGACCGGATTCCTTTGTATATAAAAAGCCAAACTTGGACCCCTTCTCTCCCATACAAGGATTTCCAGGGTTTTAGGTTCAAGAGTGTTTTTGGGTTTTCGAGGTAGGCAAGGGATGAACTTTAGGGTGTTTGAGGTAGGTAGGGGATTTTTCTAGGTTTCCAGTGGAACTGTGCAGGGCATACATACAGGAAAGTGTATTTTTTTGGAGATGATTACGAGAGATCCGTCAGTCCAACTTTGATATGTCGTATATTTTCAGAATCGTGTTTTCGAGCACTATCCATCTGTGTGGTCATCTTGACCAGATTCCTTCATATATAAAAATTCAAAATTAGACCTTTCTCTCTCCCACATGGGGATTTCCATGGATTTGGGTAGGGGAATGTTTCCATTAGCATCTCTATTGGTTAGAAGCCAAAAGTCACGTCCAAGATCCATATTTCATCATAGCCAGAGGAGGGTGACAAAATTGGGTGTCTACAGCACCTCGACTAATCCTTGGGGAGACTAGCACAGCAACCCACCACTTTGATCTCCACTTAAATCGTAGATGCACAGATGTGGAATCGAATATGAGACCGTGCACCTAATCCACACAATCCCAAGTTCATCCTAACCATCTGGCAACCCACGAGTGGGTAAAAGAAGGAAGCAAATCTAGGTGAAATTAACACCTGATACAACAAATCTGGCATAGTGGGCATACAACCGGTGTCGGCCATTGAACAACCAATGTGAGATATATCACTCATTATTGAATTACAACATTCTACAACAAATGATCCAAATCTGACACTATTTGACCCCAGATTGACACAAGTTGGTTCACAACCGACGTTAACCAATGAGTAGTCGACGTCGGACCCACATCTCACTGTCGGACTATAAAAATTATAGGATTAAAGCTAAATCCGATATTATTTAGCCCTAACTTGACATGATTTGCTCCATATCCCAAATCATCCAAACATTGAACGACGTGGAATAGCTTAACCGACAATGGATTGAGCCTATACACTGACTGCTCTACTGAACTTAGGTTTGAGGATTTGGGGAGTTTTCACATCCCAACCATGGTCATTTGTCTTACTCACATGTGTAGTTACACCTAATCCAAGTATTTTAGGGGTTATATGTGATCATTCACGGAGGTCCTGCCCTTTATGAAACAATGCAAACAAGAAAGCAAAAGGAAAGAACTTAAGCAATTACAAATTTTGAATTCCATTACTTGGGGAATTAAAACCCCATGGGTTACAAAAGCAACCAAAAATTCACACTTTCATACAGTTTCAAAAAGAAAAGTGACCATGCGGTTATGTGCATCATCAAAAAAAGAAAAAAAAAATATACTAAGCTACTCAAGGGTCCTTTGAGGCCTTAGACTGCTGCTCTCTCCATGTGTTTGCCCTCAACATCATCCTCCCCCTCAATTTTTGAATGAGAGGCCTCATCACCCTCATCCTCCTCTATAATAGCCGCTGACATTCTTGTACCGATCTACTCCCGGAGCTTCATAATCGTGGCCTAATAGCTCTCAATGTTCAACCTCGTAGCATCTAACTCAGCTTTATACATGCATACATTATTTGTTTTGGTACAATAGGGCACTAACTTTGTATATACATCTAGAAAATAAAGGGAATTACCATGGCACGATGGGCTACCATCTCCTTCCTTAATAACTGCTCATACCCATCAATGATCAATCTGAGATGGTCATACATAGTACCCAGGATCTGTGAAGTAAAACAAAGAGGTCAAAACAATATAAGAAAGATAATCTAAGAAAATCACAACTATACTTACACAAGCATATGGGTGGGCTCCCCAGTCAAAGGTAGCCTAGGAAGCAGGATGTCGACATAGACTCCCCTATCCAGAAAACTCAACTAGGGAACCTTGGGAGGACAACCCTAGGTGGTGGCACATCAACCTTGGGAGCACTCTGAGCACCCATTCCACGAATAGGCCTTGTAAATGGCATGGTGGAGGTGGTCTAAGAAGACTCGGTAACAGTAGATGCAAGAGGAATCCTCTCATGGTTTCCTAACAACTCAAGAAAGTCAATTACAATACACAAAATTGAAAGCAAATTAAATATCCAAGAATAGGTTTACTTACTTTTCATCCCTCTAGAGTGATGTGGAGGCTTTGTGATCATGAACTCCCGGAATTGTCTTTAAGAGTCCGTGCATGAAGAAATCAAAGGTTGCTTAGCCTATCCTCCCATCAGTGACTCGATCCGAAGCCAGCATAACCAGGTGCAGCATGTGTCGTGGAGGAAGATGCAGCACTAAGGAGTGACCGCCCACCTCCCACTGGTAAGCCACTCACTTTCATAACTACCAAGCATAGTATGAGGTCCCATGGAATAGCACCCACATAGTGTCAAGACGAGGAGCGTTTCCCAGATCGCAGTCCTCTAGCAAAGAGGCCCATGGTGGCCAACTCACCTTTAAAAGTTAAACAAAATCAGTACAAGTGCAGGTATAGGTTCTATATAGGAAACAAAATTAAAGGAAAGCAACATACAGTAGATCTAAAGAGACAATTCATCAGCTCCCTAAGCTCAATAATCGAGCACACATGCTTGTGATGCTCACAATTGGTCACCAACCAACCAAGGCAAGGGAAGAAATCCTAGCTATCATCCCTGAGCTTGGGCTCATGAAATGCAAATACTCGAATCACTAACATAGCAAGGCAAGATAATCCCAGTATAGATATAGGCCAATATATTCCATATTATCCCACTCTTTGAGGGAAGATAACACTAGCTTGGTCTGGTGGTTTGAAAATAGATCCTAGTCTTAGGTCTCCAGTTTGAGCCTTCTCCATTGCATTTCCCCACCCAACCCCTAAAAATCCTCTCACCCCCAGTTACTAGGGGCTCTCATTATGGAATAACAAAAAAAAAAAAAAAAAAAAAAAATAGAGAGAGTATAGGCTAAATTGGTACCCCTGAACCTTGGCTAGATTGAGACCACTAAGGTGCTTACCAGATTGGCTATCAAAACTGGCCATTTAAAATCAAATTGAAAAGAATAAAAGTGAACTAGTTTGGTTTTAGTTAAAAAACTGGAATCTTTTTTCAATTTGATTTAACTTCATGAACAAAATGTTGAACTGAACCAAATTACCTATTTTCGATCCGAATAATATAGAGGAAATATCACTACCCTCTCTTGTACTTTGACATAATATCATGTTCCCCCTAGACATTTCTCCCCTCCCTCTAATCTGAAAGATTCTATCAACCATCCCTTTTCCATGAGAAATAGTTGTTAAGTGATGAATTTATCTTTCCTAACACAAAAACTACCCTCACACATGTGTAATACCAATGTTCACCTTTTAAGAACAAAAAATTGAATAAAAGGAGTTCAATGCATGATTCATCTATGCAACTCATCTTCCTCTTCAATCTAAAACCCTAGACACTCCATTGGTGATGCCCAATGATCGATTTAAGCCAATACTTGCACTGAAGTTCTGTCTACTTGAACCTAGCCAAAGCCCTCTCAGATCATTGTCCCTCCACCGCCATCGTCTCTAGGACTCAACTCTGTGTGTGACGGTCTACCGAGGCCCCATCATTTGTGACTTCCACACATTTACATTTGACCATCAATTGTCGTAGCATAAGTAGTTTTTTAAGAATTTTAATATGAAAGAATAGAACATAAGAAAGTAAGACAACATTGACTTTTATCAAAACTCATAACAATGAACTAAGCTTTCCTATTGTTTTATTCTGGTGTAAATTATTTCTTCAATCGAAATTATTCCGCACCTCTATTGGGGAATATGCCCACACTCCTTAATGTGTTTTGGTGTTAACAAATAAACATTCATCTTTAACTCGATTTGATAAAGTGTGATTAGCTTGAAAAAAGTAAAATTAGTTTGAAGACACACTTAGAAGAGTCGAATCAAGACATCAAGGAAAAACTCATGAAGACATGACCTTGAAGCCCAAAGACATTCAAGACTGAGGATGAAGATCTCAAGACCAAGTATGAAGATCTCAAGACCAAGTATGAAGATCTCAAGACCCAAGATGAAGATAATAGGATAGATAGTATAATCTATAATTTGTACCCACATTGCATATACACGCACTTCATGCATTATAATAGAATGACCTTAGGTGGTAGAGTGCAAAATGTTCTAGTAAAATTCTGTGAAAACAGAGTAACCTGACTCAAGGGAATTTTGGGCAACTTTAGAGTTCGTATCAGGAAATGGACTCTACGTAAAAGTTATGAAAAATCGAGTGATGATTCCAACACAACTAGTTTTGGGTTAATCTAAGGTCAGACTAAATAGTTATGGTCAAAAAACTAAGGACTGGTCAGTATGGCAGAGTTTTGTCATAACAGGGCCTGTCAAGCTGGCTGTCGACCGACTGGATGTAGCAATCAACCAGAACTATCAGAGACCATAGCCAGTCGACCAGTAGAAAGTCCCAGTCTACCCGTGCCTCTTTAGAAGAACTCCAACGACTAGTTTTTTCCCTAACGGCTCTTTTAGATGAATCGATTACCGATGCTGATCTATTGGTGGTCCTAGAATACGACCGTTAGAGCCAGATTTCCTACCAAAAATGCTTCACTAAGTTCACCTATAAATACCCTAGTTTCTCTTAATTAGATATCAATTAAGCAAGAGTATTGAGAGCACTATTATGAGCATTCAAGAGTCATTAAGATTATTATATCCTACTTGAGTTGTTCAAGTCATTGAATTCCTGTAAGAGCTCAAGTCCTCCCCTCTCTCTCCTGTGCAAGTCAAAGCTATAGAGAGGACTTTACATAAGGTGCATTATTTATCTCTCATTCTCATCATTTACACCACATTTGAGGTATTTCTCTTATTCCACTACTTCTTAATTTTACTATTTTTACAATTCTAGACTATGCTTAGGGTTGTAAGGATTCTCTTATCCTAAAAAGAGGAAGGTGTTTCTCTACCTCCAAAAGAGATTGTAAAGGCTCCTCTCTATCTGTAAAGGGAATTTGTAGGATACTCTTATCCGTGAAAAAGATTGTAAAGGCTTTCTTCTCTACCTACTGTACTAAAAGGGAGAACTAGTGGAATACCTTACAAGAGGATTCTTGCAGGGAGTGGACTAGACTCGGATTGAGTTGAACCACTATAAATCTTGTGTTATGTGATTGTAATTATTTCTTTTATTCTACTTTAGTTTTAATTTGCAATCACACTCAGAGATACGATCTCAAAATTTTTTAATTTCCACTAATATAACATATTCACCCGCCCTCTAGGTTATTTCAATTGGTATCAGAGTGGGAGCTTAATTTATTTAAGACTATATTATCTTAAAAGTGAGTCAAAGACCATGACCACATTCTAAGGACCACTAGAAGGCATGAATGCCTCGAGACCCCCTTACTTTAATGGAGAGAACTTTTCCTTTTGGAAATATAGATTCAAGAATTTTGTGTGTGGTCACAATATCCTCGCATGGAGAGCCATAGAGAATAGACCATTCACCATCACCAAAATAGTCGATGGAAAAGTAATACCAAAAGATAAAGGAGAATGGATAGCTGAAGACATTACTCTCATCCAGTACAACTTTCGTGCATTCACGTTCCTTCAGTGTGCCCTTAACAAATAAAAGTCCAACCGAGTCATAGCATGTGACACAACAAAAGAGATTTGGGATATGCTTCTTGTCACACATGAAGGTACAGAAGAGGTAAAGGAAAGAAAGGTAGACCAACTTGTTTCTGATTACGAATCCTTCTTTATGAAAGAAAATGAGTTAATAACTTCTATATTTACAAGATTTACTGACATTGTAAACAATCTCAAAAGTTTAGGTAAAACTTAGACTAACGCTGAAAAAGTCAGAAAATTCTTAAGAGCCTTGCCTATAGCTTGGAGATCCAAGAAAACAACAATAGAAGAAACCAAAAACTTGACGAAAATTTCTTTGGACTACTTGCTTGGATCTCTACAAACTCATGAAGTAGAGTTGAATGCAGACAAACCAAATACTGAGAAAAAAAAGAGAACCATAGCTCTAAAGTCATCTCAGACTATTGAAGAAGTAAGCGATGATGATGAAGATGAAGAATTCTATATGGAAAAAGAAATTTCACTCATCACGAGGAAGTTCAACAAGTTCCTCAAAAAGAAATGAAGGTTTCAACACAAGAACAAATCCTATGGAGAAAAAGTTAAATCTAAAATTAAACCCAAGGAAATCTCTTCTAAAGATATAGTGTGTTTTGAGTGCAGAAAACCTAGACACTTCAGAACCGAATGCCCACATAAACCAAAGAAGAAGGCTTATGCAGCCACATGGGACTCAAGTGATGAAGAAGGAAAAAAGAGAATTTGAAGAAGAAGTCACCAACCTCACCTTGATGGCTATCAGAGATGAAGAACATGAGATATGTCAAACCCAACCTGAATCCTTAATGAATGACTCTAATAAGGAACTTCAAGAAGCCTTGAAGGCCCTGTATAAAGAAAGTCTCAAATTAGAGTCTGACAATAATGAACTTGAAAAAGAGGTTGACGCACTCAATAAAAGAGTGGATGCACTAACGTCAAAGGTGAGTGAACTAGAGAAAGAAAACTACAAGTTGAACTCCACCCTTTGCACTTTCACCCAAGGGCAAAGAAACCTTGACAATCTTCTTGGATCTCAAAGGAAATGTCCAAATGAAAGAGAAGGACTGGGTTACAATGGACAAAATCCATCTAGGAGGAAAGAAAAACAAAGTGAGAATCCAAAAAAGGGTGACCAAAGAAACCAACCATCCACCTCTTACATTAAATATGGTTTTACAAAAAGATAGGACATTCTATAAACCAGTGTCATGCTAGGAAAAGAAAGACCTCCAACTCTCAAACTGAGAGACCAAGAGTTAGCCATGCCTACTACTACAAGCCCCTAAGAAAGCAATATAGATCTCAAGAAGACTCTAGAACTATGCCCAGGTATAGAAAATCCCAACCTCAAAGAGAATACTCTATTAAGAGGCCCCAAAGACAATACCAAGGGTATGGGAACTACCCTTGTAAGACTTATAGACCACAAGAGAAATACCAAAACCAAGGATCCTATAGACCTCAAAGATACTATACTCTTCAAAGATCAAATGGATCTTATGAACCTCAGAGGACCCAAAAAACCCCAAAGTCATCCCAAAGGTAGAACCAAAGACCTAAAAAGTACAAAACCACTTGGGTTCTAGTAGGAACTTTTGATACTAACAATGATGGACCCATGAGTTTATAGGGACCAATGTACGCTTAAATTTCTATTATAGGTTTGCTTGAAGAATAAGGTGGAAGCCGAATGGGTAATCGATAGTGGATGCTCCAAACATATGACATCCAACAAGAACCTATTCTCAAGCTTACGGGACTACGACGAAGGATGGGTCTCCTTTGGAGATGACAGGAAAGGAAAAATTATTGGTATTGAAAAAATAAGACTTGGAGGTATTTCAATATCAAATGTTTACTTTGTGAAAAATCTGAATTATAATCTTTTAATTGTAAGTCAATTATGTAGTATTGGATACAAAGTAGAATTTAATGTTTCTCATTGTTGCATCAAAGGTGCAAATGATAATCTAATTCTAAAAGGGTCTAGGAAAAACAATATCTATGTTTTCATGCTTGAAGAATCAAGTTCCTTGAATACATATTTTGTTTCTAACCATAGTGTATCATCATTATGGCATAGAAGACTTGGACATGTGAATGTCAAGTTGATTCAAACCATTGCATCCAAGGATCTTGTGAGGAACCTCCCTAAGATCAAGTATGAGAAAGACAATTTATGTGATGCTTGTCAAAAAGGCTAACAAACCAAAGTCTCCCACAAGTCAAAGAATATTGTCTCTTCCTCTAAACCATTAGAATTTCTTCATTTAGACTTATTTGGACCTACAATATATCTAGTATGAGTGGTAAAAGTGACTACTCTAGATACACTTGGATTGTTTTTCTGAAAAACAAAAATGATGCCTTCGATGAATTTGCAACTCTATGTAATAGCCTGTAAAATCAGAAAGGGTATATAGTAACCTCTATGAGGAGTGATCATGGAGGAGAATTTGACAGTATAAGTTAATTTGACTTATATTGCAATAAGTATGGAACTGACCATAATTTCTTCGCTCCTAGAACACCTCAATCTAATAGGGATGTTGAAAGGAAAAACAGGTCACTACAAGAGATGGCTAGGACTATGCTCAATGAGTATTCCTTGCCTAAGTACTTTTGGGCTGAAGCTATAAATACAGCTTGTTAAGTGCTAAATAGGATGATTCTCAGACCTCTACTTTCCAAGACCTCATATGAATTGTACTTTGGTAAAATACCAAAAGTAGACTACTTTAGAGTTTTTGGGTGTAAATATTTCATCTTAAACACTAAAAACCATCTTGAAAAATTTGGTGCAAAATCTGAGGAAGGAATATTCTTAGGATAATCACTCAACAGTAGGACATATAGAGTTTTTAATAAAAATTCATTAATGGTTGAAGAATCTATGAATGTACGACTTGATGAATCATTGCCTAATGACTTGAATAAATCTCTTATTGATGATGATGATACCATGTTTGATGAGCTTAAGAACAAAGTTAATGATATTTCTCTTGATGATTCTAATGATGTTACCATCGAAAAAGTAGAAACACTACCTAAGGAAGTCATCCCTTAGAAAACATTATAGGGGGTCTAGATGGAGAAATCCAAACTAGATCTAAAACCTGAGAGGTATGCAATCACACTACATTTATCTCAAGGATTGAACCCAAGAACATAGAAGAAGTACTAAAAGATAATGATTGGATTGTTGCTATGCAAGAGGAGCTTCACCAGTTTCAAAGAACCAAGGTATGGGAACTTGTCCCAAAACCTGACCACCACACCATCATTGGTGCTAAGTGGGTCTTTTGTAATAAACTGGATGAAAATGGAAACATAGTAAGAAACAAAGCGAGACTAGTAGCAAAATGGTATAATCAGCAAGAGGGAATAGACTATAATGAAACCTATGCACCAGTAGCAAGGTTAGAGTCCATTAGAATGCTACTAGCTTTTGCATGCCATAAGGACTTCAAACTATATCAAATGGATGTCAAAAGTACCTTCTTGAATAGATACATTCAAGAAGAGGTCTATATAGCTCAACTCCCTGGTTTTGAAGACCCCAAGTTTCCAAATCATGTCTATAGACTTGAGAAAGCCTTGTATGGCCTCAAACAAGCTCCTAGAGCTTGGTATGAGAGATTGAGTACTTTCTTGATAGAAAGTGGCTTCTCAAGGGGGAGGATTGACACAACCTTGTTTGTAAAGAACTTGAAGAATGACATACTCATTGTTCAAATTTATGTAGATGATATCATCTTTGGCTCAACCAACGAGAGAATGTGTACTGATTTCAATAGCAAGATGAGCAATGAATTTGAAATGAGTATGATGGGAGAGTTAAATTTCTTCCTTGGTCTTCAACTAAAACAAACTGATAATGGGATTGTCATAAACCAAAGCAAGTACACCAAGGAGCTGCTAAAGAAATTTGACATTAACAGTCAAAAATCTTCAGACACTCCGATGAGCTCATCCTTGAAACTAACCAAAGATGAAGATGGCATTTCTGAGGATGTAACTAGATATAGAGGCATAATTGGGAGCCTTCTATATCTAACGGCAATTAGTCCTAACATCATGTATAGTGTATGTGCATGTGCTCGGTTTCAAGCTGATCCTAAGAAATCACACCTCACAACTTTCAAAATAATTTTTAAGTATTTGAAAAACACTTGTGATGTTGGGTTATGGTACCCCAAAAACTTACCCCTTGACTTAGTCAGCTTTTCAGATGATGACTTCGCGGATTGTCATATCGATAGAAAAGTACTAGTGGTACTTGTCACTTTCTCGGCTCTTGCCTTGTCTCTTGGTTTAGGAAGAAACAAAACTTCGTTGCTCTATCTACCACCAAAACCAAATATGTTGCAGCTGGTAGATGTTTTGCCCAAATCCTTTAGATGAAGCAAACTCTCCAAGACCTTGGAGTGAGTTTCGAATCTTATTCAATCATGTGCGATAATACTAGTGCCATAAACTTGAGTAAAAATTCCATTTTACATTCAAGGGCAAAGCACATAGATATTCGACACCAATTTCTATGAGACACCATTCAAAATGGCAATGTTTCTCTAGAATACATTGAAATTGAGAAACAACTTGCAGATATATTCATTAAACCACTAGGTGAAGAGCGTTTCAATTTCCTATGGAAGGAGCTTAGAATTTGTAACCCATTTGGTTGAAAGATTAAACATTTTTCATGCATATTTAAATTCCAAAAGCCCAGGCTTGAAAAATCTCTTCAAAATTCATAGGGCAATTTACAATGCTACCCCTTGAAGAATGCCAGTATTATAGAGACACCCCCTCTCTTTCGCCAAATTAGACTCGGATCCCTTACCGTTAGTTACTTGACAGTGAGAAATTAAAATGATAATTATACCCTATTCACTAACCAACTCAAGACGAGCTATGGTGATCTGGATAGCACCGTTGACCTTGCCAGAGCTACCACCGCCACCGAGAGATCCATTTCCAGAAACTAAGACTGACTCCATGGAACGTTGGATCTCGTCACCGGCCCGCAATTAACTTTAAGTTTCCTGACGATCGCCACCATCGAAGATCATTCGTCCCTGGCCTCCTCAGATGCAGTGGGATCCTGCCTGAGGATGAGCTTCTCTATAGCTTCAAATTCCTTGGAGACGTTCTCAGGATTCCACAGCAATCACTGAAAAAAGGATAGAGAGAGAGGAAAGAGACAACCCAAGTATGGCTATAGGTTCTAAAAATCCAAACGGTGGAAAATAAGGAATTTTTTTGTTGGTGTTGCTGAGTTTTGAATTCAATCCTCATCACCCATACAAACCCACCTTGAGATAGTGTTAGAAAATAAGCACTAACCGTGACCATTTCAAGCCGATCTGAGTGTGTACCGTTGGGATCTTTCTCTTTGTTAACCCACTTGACATCGTGTTAGAAAATAATTTTTTAGACTCACTCCTCGAATCTAATTCCTTTTCCACCCATTTGAGAAACCCCAGAGTTGATGGCTCCAACGAATTCGATGCTGGTGATGACAACTCAGTTGATGGTGGAGGTGGGCAACGCAGTAGCGTTAGTGCCAGAGAGAGGAGCTGTAAGAGGGAGAACGAAGTATGAGTAATAGCGGGAGTCGATTTGATCCCATCAGAAGCCATCTACGATCTTTGTAGCATCGCTGAGAGGATGATCACTATTGGGTATTTGTACGAGTGCATTCAGGTTTATAGAGTATTTGCAAATCCGCCATCGACGCCAGCTTCAGTCGCCTCAGCATCTAGAAGCTTAGCATAGGTGAAATCCAGAGGCTGGAGTGGGATACCCTCGAGACCAAGATTTGGCGCTAGATACACACTACCAAGGTCTGCATTCGTATCCTCTTTGCCAGTGAGAAACTCCTCTGCGAGATGATCTTCGAGGGTCTCGGCCCCGTCGCCGATGGCGCCACTTCATCGAAACCTTCAAGGGTCCCATTCTTACTGGACATTGATGAGAAGTTCAAGTCCAAGTCATTCGAGCTTTGGATCCAACATAGAAGCAATTGCTTCGCCTTCCTCTTTCCTTTCCCCTTTCTCAAGGTGATGGAAAAGTCACCAGAGATGGAAATAGTTGTCGCTACCTGCTGGTTGCCACTGAACAATTGTTGGTGGTTCAACCATTACGATTTGGGTGAAAGAAATATTCATTTATCACAAGGGTATTTTTAGTACTTCATTATTTATAAGGGTATTTTAGTATTTAAAATAATATATAGTTGCTGACATCAGCAAATAAGGTATATTCCTTAATGGTGACTGACGTAGGGGGTTTGAGTCTAATTTGGTGAAATAGAGGGGGTGTTCTTATAATTATGGCATTCTCCAGGGGGTGGCGCTGTAAATTACCCAAATTCATAATTTTTTGGGTTTTCAGGCAATTCTAGAATCTATCAGTCGACTACCTCTGATCTACCAGTCGACTACCCCTGGTAGAATAGTTTTTCGATCGACAGCCACTGAGCGAAAGGAATACCGATCAACCTCTACCATCTACCGATTGACCAACGTCGCTAAAAACTTGATTCTGTACCTTTTTAAAATCAATTTTTTGAGCCTTTTTACCTCATTTTAAAAACCATTTTTGGCCTAAAACCCTATTTCGACTATTCCTCTCCCAAAACCCTAGCTTAGAACCCATTTCTAACTTAGATCTCTCAAGATCCTTCCTTTCCCTCTCAAAACTCTTGCCTTTCTTTTCTTCTTTCGCCTTTCATCATCATGGACTCTCACCACCCACACAAAGCCAAGAAGACCATCGCTCAAAAGGAAAAATGGAAGGCCTATGAAAAAAATATCTGGTTCTCCTCCTCCATTGCTCAATAATCATGGGATCTATACATTTCTCGACACCTAGAGCAAGGAAGAACCATCAATTCTGACTCTTTGCAAGGAAGAACCATCAATTCTGACTCTTTGTCCAGGTATGACATCAAAGACCTCTTTGATGCTTTGGGTGGGGCAACATTCTCAAACTAGAGTTCAACTGTTATCCCCACCTAGTCAAAATGTTCTTATGCAATCTTACCTTCTCTGGTGAAGGTGATAATCTTCTAGTCCATTCCTATGTTAAGGGAGTTCCCATAGATATAGACATACTGATGTTAGGAGAAATCCTAGATATCTCTGTGGCAGGGGAACTCAAATACTACAATCCTAAGACCTATATAGAAAAATTCATGGACATAGACTGTGTGTCCACTAGCATCATGAAGGAGTATGCTAATACGAACAAGATTAAGGCTAAGGAACTCACCGATCTAGGGAGGATTGTCAACCTCATCATCTCCTACAACATCCTACCAAAGAGTGGTCATAGAGATGAAGTCTCACCATTCCATGCGTATCGTACCTACTGTGTCTGCAAGACATTGAGCATCAGCCTTCCTTACATTCTGCTCAAAGCCATGATCATCTATGGTGACAAACTTCAAAAGGGAAATCTTCCCTATGGAAGGATAATTTGTCAAATCTTGGACCATTTTCATGTGGATTTCACTGGTGAATCCTTTGAGCCTCTTCCTTAATTGATCGACATCTCCACTGTTTGAAAGATCCACATCCTTCCCAAGAAGATCACTACCTCCAAAAAGACTGATGCTGGACCCGGCCAACCACAGTAGTAAGGAAGTGATGATGGGTTAGCCTTTGCAATCATCGTCGATCTGGAGAAGTTTGGGAACATCCTCCTTACCCAATTAGAGAAGATGGAGAGAAATCAGAATGAGATTCTCCAACACCTACACAGAGACGAGGAAGGTGAAGATGATGAAGACAAAGACAAAGAGGAAGACGCTGACGATGAGGATGAGGATGAGGATGCAAAGGAATAGGAGCTCTTACTCCTTTTATAAAACTCTTTTGTGACCGTTAAACTCATGTTTTATTGTTCTTTATTTTATTTTATCTTGTGGAACTCAGCTTTTACTTTAAGTCTTTATCTTTACTTGTTGAAGTACTCTGAGATACAATGCTTAACCTACAGTTAAACTTATGGTTATTTTAGTTAAACAATGCTGCACTTGTGTATCATAATTAGTTTAAGCTGGTTTTTTTTCCTGGCACATACTCAGGGGAGTATTTTATTCTCTTATATTGCACATGCATTTTTTTTTTTGGTCCCTTTTTGCTATTGACAAAAGGGGGAGAAGTATATCTATATTTTAATCTGACTGTCTTTGAAAATGACTTTGGAATTCTATTTACTATGTTACTATCATTTCTTACTGTATTTTAATCAGACTGTCTTTGGAAATAACTTTGGAACTCTATTTACTGTGTTACTGTCATTTCGTGTATTTGGTTATATTTCCTGTGTTTGTTTGTCATCACCAAAAAGGGGGAGATTGTTGGGGAATATGCCCACACTATTAACGTGTTTTGGTGTTAACAAACAAACATGCATCTTTAACTCACTTTAATAAAGTGTGATTAGCTTGAAGAAAGTAAAATTAGTTTGAAGACACACTTAAAAGAGTCGAATCAAGACATCAAGGAAGAACTCATGAAGACATGACCTTGAAGCCCAAAGACATTCAAGACTGAGGCTGAAGATCTCAAGACCAAGAATGAAGATCTCAAGACCCAAGATGAAGATAATAGGATAGATAGTCTAATTTGTAATTTGTACCCACATTGCATATGCTCGCACCTCATGCATCATAATAGAATGACCTTAGGTGGCAGAGTGCAAAATGTTCTAGTAAAATTCTATGAAAACAAAGTGACCTAACTCAAGGGCATTTTGGGTAACCTTAGAGTTAGTATCAGGAAATGGACTCTCATAAAAGTTGTGGAAAATCGAGTCACGATTCCAACACAACTAGTTTCGAGTTAATCCGAGGTCGGATCAAACAATTATGATCAAAACACTAAGGACTGGTTAGTGTGGTAAAGTTCTGTCATAACAAGGCCTCTCAAACTGGCTGTCGATCGGCTGGTTGTAGCGGTCAATCGAAACTGATCGAGACCATAGCCGGTCAATCAACAAAAAGTCCCGATCGATCGGTGCCTCTTTGGAAGAACTCCAATGGCTAGTTTTTATCCCTAACAGCTCTTTCCGATTGATCGACTATCGATGACAGTCGATCGATAGTCCCAGAATACGACCGTTAGAGCCTGATTTCTTGTCAAAAATGTTTCACTAAGTTCATCTATAAATACCCGAATTGCTCTTAATTAAATATCAATTAAGCAAGAGCATTAAGAGCATTATTGTTAGCATTCAAGAGTTATTAAGATTATTATATCCTACTTGAGTTGTTCAAGTAATTGAATTCTTGTAAGAGCTCAAGTTCCAATCAAGTCCTCCACTCTCTCTCCTGTGCAAGTCAAAGCCATAGAGAGGACTTTACATAAGGTGCATTATTCATCTCTCATTCTCATCATTTGCACCACACTTGAGGTATTTCTCTTATTCCACTACTTCTTAATTTTACTATTTTTACAATTCTAGACTATGCTTAGGGTTGTAAGGATTCTCTTATCCTAAAAAGAGAAAGGTGTCTCTCTACATTCAAAAGAGATTGTAAAGGTGTCTCTCTGTCTATAAAAGAGATTTGTAGGATACTCTTATCCGTGAAAAAAATTATAAAGGTTTTCTTCCCAACCTACCATACTGAAAGAGAGAACTAGTGGAATACCTTACAAGAGGATTCTTGTAGGGAGTGGACTAGACTCGGATTGAGTCAAACCACTATAAATCTTGTGTTATATGATTGTAATTATTTCTTTTATTCCGCTTTAGTTTTAATTCGCAATCACACTCGGAGATACGATCTCGAAAAGTTTTAATTTTCACTAGTATAACCTATTCACCCCCCTCTAGGTTATTTCAATCTCCACTATCATTGGCTCCTCGTAATGGACCCCTGGCACCATAGCATCTTGTCATTGTATTCATTTAGATTCATTGAGAAATTGCAACAAGGCATATTTGAAAAGGGGTGAAGGAACAATTGGAGGCCATGTGTAATATTTATGCCCTCTCATTGCTTCTCATGCACCAGGGTGATTTCATTGTAAGTGGGTGCATCAGCCCGAAGCAAGCTTCTGTTGTAAATGGGCATCTTAGATCTTTGTGTTGGATTTTGGGCTACATTAAGCTCCATATGGGTCCATAGTGGTTCGACCCACTTTGTTTTGGAACAGGCCCAACCCAATCATTGTGGGAGTGGTTAGGATTAGATGGACTACTATAAATACACTCTCTTGGGTCCCTGTAGTCTAAGATTGATGTGTATTCTAATCACCGTGAGGGGACGATCTGTCGAATTAAATTCCCTAACATTTTGTACTCTCAGGGTGGTACCATATGATTCCAGCTATATACCATCTCTATAGCACAAATTGGTACTAATGATGTTGTCTTAACAAGTAGTACTATTGGTTAAACTAGCAAACCTGCCTTATCTTTTGATAGGTTCATCCAAATGGCATTGCCTTGGTTGATGCATTTAACTATACCAACCATTACCTTGCCTCTGTTCTTGGACGTCATGATGGAAATGTTTATCCTAAACTCTACGAAGAAGCTTTGTGATTCCCAAATTATATTATATGTGATATTAATTACATTATCACTATTGCAAATAAGAGTTTCAGGAGCAACCCCACACCCCAACCTAGTGGCATTTTGTTGGACTTGAGGTGCAGTGAACTTGGAACAAACAAACCATATATCTATAGTATTGCTCTAATCATCTATAGTATAGCATGTATCAATGGTTTCTTGAGTGGGCTTCGGTAGGCCATCACACACAGAGTCGAGCCTTAGAGACAATGACGAAGGAGGGGGAGGAATTTGAAAGGGCTTCAGTTGGGTTCAAGTTGGAAGAGCTTCAACACAATTCTTGGCTTCACTCGATCATTGGGCAAAACCACTGGAGGTTCTAAGGTTTCAAAACGAAGAGGATGAGTTGTAGAGAAATCGTGCTTCGTACTCCTCTTCTTCATTTTAGTCCTCTTAAGAGGTTAGAATTCGTATTACACAAGTGTAAGGGTAGTTTGATTATTAAGGAACATAAAACCATCACTTAACAACTATTTTTCACAGAAAAAGATAGTTGATAGATATTTTTGAAAATGTTTAAGGGGAACATGATATTTCGTCAGACTACAGGAGATGTGAGTGATATTTCCTATATATATATATATATATATATATTGGGGAAGTGTTTCTTGTGGGGGAGTGTAGTTCTTACGTGTGCGCAAGAGCTAATGGGAGCACATGTGGAAGCATCCATATAGATGTCATATTCCATTTCATGGGGACTCGATCGATCATTTCAATTCTTGTCTGGGCATATGGATCACACTCCCTCACATAAACAATTTTCCTATATTATTATTACTATTTCAATCCAAATCCTATCAATTTTTCATGTTTGATTTTGTTTATGTTTAGTTAAGGTTTTTTTTTTTTTTTTTTTTATTTGACAGTAGAACTTGTTCTACCATAAAAAAAGGCATCAGAACTTGGCAATGACCGGTCCGACCGGTTTAAGAACTATGGACCGGTTCTCATATCTCGTGTTGTATCAAACTTCACACCATTAAAACTTTGAAACGAGAAGAGCGGGGAACACGACACACAGTTGGAAGTTGGAGCAGTTGCGAAACTTAGGGTTCTGATTTGATTTCCGTTCTAGTCTGGTTTTTAACACCTCCAATCTCCTCATGGATGCATCAATGGAACCTCCTCAGACCTTATGTCTCACAGATCAGCCCCTTATACGTGGCATATTTGCAGATTTTGTTGATAAGTTTAATCTGAAAAGGCTAAAGCAGCCACATTGTTTTGATCTCCGAACCACTTGGGCTGTTTTTGATGACCATTTCCAAATCTAACTATCCTCTCTCTCTCTCTCTCTCTCTCTCTCTCTCTCTCTCTCTGAACAAGGAAAAAGAAAGATTGTTCTTCACTGCTCCTTCTTTCCCTTTTCGTTTATTTCTTTCATCTCTGTTTTCCATGGTTCTTAATGCTTTTAGCTTGCTCAAATCCTCCTAACTACAATATATGGCATGCATGAAGCTGGGCTCTAAACCTGAAGCCTTCCGTCGTGAAGGGAATACCTGGTGAGAGAAACTGCTTTCATCTCTCTCTCTCTCTCTCTCTCTCTCTCTCTCTGTGTCTCTTGTTCTTGTTTGATTCTGTTTAACATAGTTTGTTTTGAGATGCTGTGTTTTGTTTATTAAGGAAAAATAAGGTCTGGCTATTCTCAAAACCTTTCCAATTTCTCCTCTGATTGCTCATTAGATTAGTTACTGATGGGCTAATTTGAGCTGAAGTGATGTTTCTTATTACATTACCAAAGGGTTTGGGTGCATAGATCATGTTTGTCAAGCATTCCCAAGGACGATCAAGATTTATATGTCCTTATTCCGCCCCCCTCTCCTTCCCCAAGCAAAGCAAAAAGATACATTGTTTTCAATGTATCTGTCATCAGAAGGGTGGATAATGATCACAAATGAATTAACCTGGTATGTGATTATGGTGGTCAGCTCTTGAGTCTTGATGTATTGGGTGCGACTTGTTTATCATTTATATAGATAATTTGATGTGGCATTCTTAAACTCTAATTTGTGGACAATTTTTCTCCTAGCATTATGGCCTTTCACATGGATTTTGATAAAGTTAAACCTAGATTGGGAGATTGGGAGATTGGATTTGAATTTCTTTTTAAATGTTGTATTCTTCATCTAATATTGCAAAAAGGTCAGAATTTTACATGCTTGATCACAGGTTTTGTGCAAATGGGCTTCCAAGCGACATTATAATCGAATGTGGAGAATTGTCCTTTCAGCTTCACAAAGTTTGTTTCACTCTCTGATGCCTAAGTTTATATTTTACTAAATCCATCATGCTATTCTTTTCTATCTATCTATTCCTGTCATTTGATCTTCTAAACTTTCCATTTTGTTACCCCATACTCTGGATCTGTTCTTTCTTGCAGTTTCCTTTGCTTTCCAGGAGTGGGGTTTTAGAAAAGCTGATTGCAGAAGCCTCTAATAATAATGGACAAAGCTGCATTTTGCAGCTTCATGATATACCCGGTGGAGCCAAGGTGTTTGAGCTCATAGCCAAATTCTGTTATGGGATTAAAATGGAACTTACTTCCCTTAATTTAGTTAGTCTTAGGTGTGCAGCTGAACACCTTCAGATGACTGAAGACTATGGAGAGGGGAATCTGATCTTTCAAACAGAGACTTTCCTCAATGAAATATTTGGCAATTGGGCAGATTCAATCAAAGTTCTTGATATGTGTGAGGAGGTTCTTGAATATGCTGAAGAACTCCACATTGTCTCGAGATGCATTGATTCCTTGGCAATGAAAGCTTGTGCCGACCCTAGCTTATTCAGTTTGTCTGTTTCAGGACGCAGTTGCATGCATAGCCCTGGGGGTACTGTCTTATGGAATGGAATAGGCACGGCAGCAAAGCCAAAACCTGCAAGTGAGGATTGGTGGTATGAGGATGTGTCCTTCCTCAGTTTGCCAATTTATAAAAGATTAATCTTCGCCATTGAATTGAGAGGCATGAAGCCTGAGAGTATTGCTGGGTCCCTCATGTTCTATGCAACAAGATATCTTCCTCTAAGTAGGTATTCAAACATCAGTGAGAATGTGAACCGTGTCATCCCAGGCTCTGCTATTTCTGCCCCTTCTGAAGCCAACCAACGGGTTCTACTTGAAGAGATTGTGGAGTTGCTGCCTAATCAGAAGGGAGTTGCACCAACTAAGTTCCTACTTGGTTTGCTTCGTACTTCCATGATATTACATGCAAGCCCATCATGTAGAGAGAACTTGGAGAAAAGGGTGGGAGCTCAGTTGGACCAAGCTACATTGGATGATCTTCTCATACCAAACATGGGTTACTCGGTGGAGACCTTTCATGATATCGACTGTGTTCAGCGGATTCTTGATCACTACATGTCAGTATATCATGCTGCTGCTGCTGGTTCTTCCCCTTGTATAGTGGATGAGTCTCAGTTAGAAGCGTCCCCTTCGCTGACCCCAATTACAATGGTTGCCAAGCTAGTGGATGAGTACCTTGCAGAGGTGGCATCTGATGTAAACTTGAAGTTCCCAAAGTTTCAAGCATTAGCAGCTGTGATTCCTGATTATGCTAGGCCACTTAATGATGGTCTGTATCGCGCAATTGATATATACCTCAAGGTATCAAAGTTTCTGATTTCTTTTTCCCAACTATTGTTTCAATAGCCAGTCAATACAAATCAGTTGCTTAGGAGGACATCTATGACCAAATGACGAGGAATCATTCAATTGTCTTGATAACATTTGAAAACACAGATTCATCATTGTAGGAATAATAATTAAGGACATGAACTGTAAATGAACTAAATTGCTCCCTAACTGTTAAGATTGAAATCTGTTGAAAATCTACATGGAATGATTTCATTTTTTCAGGAAACTACCTCATACAGCATTTATACATGTTTGCTAACAAATTTCTTTACTTCAGTCACATCCCTGGCTGACAGACTCTGAGAGGGAGCAGCTATGTAGGATCATGAACTGCCAAAAGCTCTCATTGGAGGCCTGCACCCATGCAGCACAGAACGAGAGGCTACCTCTCCGATTAATTGTCCAAGTCCTATTCTTTGAGCAGCTTCGGCTCCGCACATCTATTGCCGGATGGTTCTTTGTTTCTGACAATCTTGAGAACTCCCAAAACCCACATGGGAACCTCTCACTTCATAAGCATGAAGGGTCGTCTGAAGCAAATCCTACTCATGATCAAGCTGTTAGCATTGACGACATGAGAGTGCGGGTCTCTGAGCTTGAGAAGGAATGCTCAAGCATGAAAGAGGAGATCCAGAAGTTGGGCAAGACAAGGAGTAGTTGGAATTTCTTCACTAGAAAGTTCGGATTTGGACTAAAATCTCAGCCTAGCAAATCCAAAGCACCACCACCTCCACAACCACCCACACAAGAACCACCTGTGAATGAACAGCAAGATCAGAATGGTGAAATGGCTAATTGATCTAGAAATTGCAAGCTAACAAAATAACATTGTTTCCACACATCTCTTTACTAGTTTGCTAGTTGAAAGTGCATTAGCTTTGATTCTTTAATTTGTTGAATAGTTAATCATCAAAACCACTGTATTATGCTTAGAAGCAGGTTTGTGATTTCATTATTTTATAATAGATTCTTGATTTATCTCCAAATTCTTTTGTGATATTGGTTTTAAATTAACACACTATTTGATCAGTCAAGTTCATTCGTTAAGCAATGTTGGCTCAATTCTATCATTTCGGTTCTCAAAAATGATGGAATGGTTGTAATATAGAGAAAATATGTCCCTGAGAATGAAATAAGGATTTAATGTAGCAAAAAATTGATAACATCTTTTCCAAAAATATTTCCCTGACTAAAGTGTTCTAGAGAAATCTGATTTGGACTTTTTAAAATTCTCCTATTTGTAGTTCAAGAAAATACATCTAGGAGAAGTTTACTACTGCAAATTATCTGACTATTTTGGGATCCTTAAAGAAATCCGAAGAACTTTTTTCTCTATTTCTTCAGGGCATCATTCGGGATATATGAACAGATTTTGGGATCATTTAAGTAGTGCTTGGAACAGCACTTGTGAAGAGTCATCTTCAGAACAGTGCGAAAATAGAGATGACATTATTCAAAATTTGAAAATGAATTTCTGGAAAAAAAAAATGAAAGGAAAATGTTAGAATGGAAGTAATCAGAGGTCCAAAGGCCCTGCATCATTTCTTGAAAAGTAGTTTTGGACATTTCATCAACCATATTAGTATTTCTAGGACTGAACCTAATAGTGGGGAAAAAAAATGTTATGTTTTAAGGGGAAAGTTTTCTTTCACCTTGTGGTGAAGTAACTGTTTAGCCATTAAAGGTTGTCATCCATTGTTCACCTATACCATATGGTCACCACCCGAAGGCATTGACCTTGGCTGAAGGAAAATTTGGTTCATTATTTATGACATTGTAGTTAACCGTTTATCTTAACTTATGTCTTTTTTTTTTTTCATTAAAAAAATAAAAAATAAATAACACTAGTACTTCTTGGGGAAAAAATGGTTTTAAGTTGATTATGCGTACTTCTTTGGCATCACCCAAAATGAGCAACATTCAAACTTGCTCATCGCATGAGGAATAGTATGATGCCATCATCTATTTGATCCTACAATGTTCTTAAGTAGCACTTTTTCATGAAACTCCTGTCTTCAGCTTACAAGCTTCTTTTTTTGGTTCTTATGATGGCCATACTGAAGATATTTTCTTTACAAAAAAAAGTTAAAATTTTCTTATAGAATGATAGCAACCCATTCCCACTGGGATTGATTGGTGTGTGTAGGGTCATCCATCACATCCACCCACTTGTGTTGTCACAATGTGATAGGTGATGAATCACAAAGGTTCACCATGTATAATTTGTTTAAAGGGAAAACCGAATAAGGAATAATAATTGTGTGACATTATAGACTATATTATGTCAAGTAAATGTAGGGCTGTTAATTCCAGTTTCTATAAAAAGGGAAAATATACCAGCGCCCTAGCCAATGAGAGTGCACACTCAAGCATCAACTAGGAGGGGCACGATAGTCATTTTGTAACCACCTTGTCTGAGCTGAGGATGCTAATGCAGCCCAACCTAAAGAAGTGATTCAACCTCATCAAGTTAAGTCCAAGACCACAAGACCACTAGATCAAAACAGAACCAGCCCAAGATGAGCAAAAGCCTTGCTAGTGGAGAATCTTTATAATGTCTCTTGAATTGCCTTAGTGAATTTCCACCTCAACTCATTTGGCTACTCAATTTTTGAGCTCAACTTTGGCATTTGAGCTAGCATTGGAAAGTGCAAACATCTCACATATGTCAAGATTGAACCTTGAAGCTTGCATCAAGATTTGGAAGGTTTACACCATAATTTGGTGTCAAAGCTTTTGATGAAAAAATCATGTTTGTAAATTAAGCAAAGCATAAAGATAATATTTTACACCCTCAACAACATATTGCTAAATTAGCTCTTGAGATCAAGATGTTGCAATTTTAACATAAAGTTGTTAACTTGATTCTTGAGATTGAACGATTGAAGAAACTTCTGTGACGTTCAAACTTTCGATTAAGGAAACATCTAACATTTGCTTTTCATCTTACAAAAAGTTAAAGGTCTATTCATACAAGGAGTATCAACGACAAACAAAAATTCTCAAAATCAATTTCAATTGATGATGAAATTGTAGACTGTTTACATAATGTTTCTAAGACATGTGATTTAATTTCATCAAATGAAGTTCAGTCAATGAAAAGTGTTGTTGAAGATGACCACTTTAATTCCAGGTTGATTTAAGAGGACCTCCCAAGTACAACGAGTACTCGGATGAGGAAGTCAACAAACATAGAAATTTTGAAACATTTAAGCTAAAATTTGTTTCAAAATGTATACTTGTCATCAATGATGTTTATAAAATTTTGACCGAGAAGAATGATGATATTTTCAACATGGTATGAGAGAATAATGATGCTGAAACTTGGTCCTTTATCCGAACCCCTCCTCCAATGGATCCTTCTCCTTTGCCTCTACTTGGTCCTTTATCTGAACTCCTTCTTCGGTTGTTCAACGGCATAAGGTGGTTTGGTTCAAGGCCACATTCCTTGACATAACTTCACTCTATGGTGATGCCTGTCCAACTCCCTTCCTACTCAATTCTTCCTCATTCACCATCATATCCCAGCCAACCCTTCTTGCTGCCTTGGTCCCCAAGGTATAGAGGACATCTCCAATCTCTTCTTCTCTTGCCCCTTCTCCTCTCATCTGGAAAATTGTCCTCTTCAAGTGCTAGCCGGGTAGGAGATCTATTCTCCCCTTTGGTAAGGAGTGGATTTGGATTGACATGACCTTCTTTGGTTCTTCCATTTGTGACACCGTTGGTAAATTGGCTTTTTGTGCTACTATTAACCAAATATGGATGGAATGAAATATCCGTAGTTGAACCCCCAAATCTTGATTTCTGGATAAAATTTGAAAAGCTATCTACTTTGATGTTACTTCCAAAGCCCAAACCCTTCAAACCCATCTTGTCGCCATCTCTTGTAGAAATACTCACATCATTGCTTCTTGGAACCTTCAGGTTGATCTCATCCATTCCAATTGATGGCATTTTGGATTTTCCCCTCCCCCCTTTTTCTATTGTCCAATGGTTTGCGATTTTTAGGTTAGCTTTTCCTTGTTGGCTTACTCCTTCCCCCCCCCCCACCCCCACCCCCACCCCCACCCCCCACCCCCCATTTCCCTTATATATTCTTCTCCTCTTGATAATGAATTATTTATTTATCAAAAAAAAAAAAAATTGATGCTAAAACTTTCGCACATAATCATTTCACACTAGAATCAGAAATGATCATATGCAATATAAAAGAGGGAGAGACAACAAATGAGGGTCATGGATTATTTCTTGTAGCATTTTTTATTTTTTTAGATTTCTACATGAAGGAATGGCGAAGACAAAGTTCATGATTGCTGTGACAAAGTGTTCATCAGTTCCTCAAGTCAAGTATGTGTAATCTATGTCTTCTTATACTTAGAGTTAAGTTTGTTTAATTCATGAGCAACATCAACAAATTAAATGTAAATGCATTATATGATCAAGATGAAAATAACTTATATGAACTATCTTTGTTCATTTGTATCAATATGGAGATGAACAACCAACCTATGACCAAATTGCATGGTCAACTTTTCACATTCTACAAAATGAATGGAGATGTGATCTTGTTACCATATGATCCTAGTGGTGCACAATGGCATTTTAGGGTAGTCGAGAATTTAAGACAACTTCTTTTAAATAATGAGAGTATGATACAGGGCCAACCCAAAGATGTAATCTAAGCCCGTCAATTCAGGTTCAAGACCATAAGACTAAAACAAAACCAGCCCAAGATAAGAAAAATCTTGCTAGTGGAGAATCTCTATGTGATACCCTACTTTTTAAACCTGGTTTAATTACGCGGTTGACCCGGTTTAACCGTGCAGGACCTGAACCAAAGAGGGTTAAGGCGGGTTCCATATGGACCATGATGGCAAGGGTGACTTTGAACACAGGTTGACCAGACAAGTCCGAGTCAATGCCAGAGGAGACGGGTGTACCTAAGCCGTGCACGTGCACGTATCATAAGGTTGCACGTATCATAAGGCCATGTACGGGCAATGCTAGTATGTAGCCGTATCCTAAAGTGCATATGTATAATATACCTTGTGCCGAGAGTGAGATACATGCCAAGAGTCGAATTTCATCAAAATTCCACTTGTTGGCTAAGTTTCGACCCTCAGGTGAGTGGTCACAGGCAGACCCATCCGCCCACCTGAGTGACCCACCCATGTGGTTACTAGATATTATAAAGTATAAATAGCATTTATTGTGTTTTTCATTTTCTCATTTATTACATTAAAGAGTTGGTGAGAAGAGCAAAGAGGAGAGAGAAAAGAAGGAAGAAAAGAGAACGAAGAAGAAGAAAGGGGAAGGAAGAGAGGGAAGGAATGACTTTAAGCGATGCCCAGGTTTGATCTTCCCATTCCAACACCGGAAGAGTGATCCTTAACAAGAGATCTACGATTGGAGGTGAGCAAAGGCTATGCTTCTTAAACTTTCACCAAACCTAAGTGAAACCCTTGATTTGAGTAGAGTTCCTTGAGATCTTGTAAATCCCACTTGAGATGATGAATCTAAGGTTTAATAGATGGTCTAATTGATTTTGAAGGATTTGAAGAAGTGTTTACAAGATTTGAGAAGCATTTGTGATTTCTTGAGCTAAGAAGTGATTTTGGGGTTTTGGAAGAGTTCTTGAGCAAAGAAGGTAAGATGGCTTTTCAATCCTTAAATCTAAGTTAGATATATGTTAGAATCATCTTATAAGACCTTGGATGTGTGGAAAATGTGATTGAAAAAGACCCATTTGGTTTCCCAAAGGTTGGGGAAAGTTTCAAGGAAGAAGGCAATTTTTCGCCCCCTCAGGTGGGCCGACCAGCCCGCCTGAGGGCACCCGCCTGAGAGGGCAGACCCTCGGTTCCCACCGGTGGGTGAGAATTGGTGGGCCGACCAGCCCTTCTGAGAAGACCGACGGGTCAGCACACCCACCTGAGAAGACAGGTGGGCCGAGACAAGTGGGTTGTCAGACCCACCTGTGGGGCCCCCAACGTGATTTTTGTGTCCTAATGGACCCAAAACGGATGGGCAACTTTCTTTTATGATTTTAAACACGATTTAAACATCAAATCTTGTTAGTTTTGAACCCAAGGTGGTGAAATGCTAACCCCATTCACTTATGATAGGTTCACTAGAAACTTACATTTCTCGCGCCGGATCTCACCCGTACCGAGCGTGAGTGTTTGTACACAACAAGTAAGTGAAGAGAGGACGTTTGACTTTATTTTAAGGCTTGTTTTGCATCATTCAATTGTATCTAGACTAGCCATGTCATCATGCAAATTATGTGTAAATTAGTCATCCTCATATGATTATGATATGTGTGTTGTGTTTTACATTCCCAATGCTAAATGATTGATGTGCTTATGTGATGAATGGTTGGATTACTATGCATGATGCATTATTAGATTAGATGCCGCAGTCGGCTTGGAAACGAATGCGCATGGGTGGCCTATGGAATGGGACGTGGTGGCACTATACAATCGTACTATGTCATATAGGAGCATGCGGTTTAGGATTATCATTTTCCCGTGCTACGACCCTTCCCAACAGGGGTTGAGTGTTGGGTTATCACTTGGGAGGAAGTAGTGGTTGTGATTGTCAGGTCACTGTGGCAGTTAGACATACGCCCGGCTGGTCATTAGGATAGTCGACAATCTCAGTGGTATATTCAAGAGGGCCAATCGTACTGCTTTTAAATTGCTGAAGTTAGCATCTTTATTTTTCTGTCATTTACTTTTATGTTGAGAGTCGGTGGTCGGCATGCTTTACTTTTTTGAGTACTCACAGTGGGCCTTCTCCGACAACCGTATGGGCGTATCGCTGGATGGAGTTCGCGGCTCCTACCTAGGGCATACACGCACTGTGGTTGTAGTAGCACAAAACCAAAGACCTAGTAATGTTGTTTAGGTGGATAAGATTTATAATGAATCGCATAACATATAGTGCATATGGATGTGATTGTTGTGTGGATTGTTGTGTGGTCCTTCTTTTCACTTACTGAGCTAGTGAGCTCATCCCACGTGCGCATCTCTTTTAGATGATTTTACAGGTCACCCGCCTAAAAAACAGGGGTCAGGCCCCACAGTTGAGTTTCTCGATGAGGATTGGTGGGTCCCCGAGGAGTATGAGCACAATGTTGATTGCATGTACGAGGGTTGTGCTGTAGGACCGTAGTAATGACGCCGTGCAGGGTTTTACTTTTTGATTCTTTTGATGATCCATTTTTGTGTACTTGATACGTGAATTGTTATTCTTTTTGTGTAAATATCATGTCTGCGGGCCCACATGTATTTATCTATATACTACAATTTGGGTATCAAGTATATTGGGGGTATTTATAGGTAAATTAGGTCTTCCGTTGAACTTTTAAACGTTTATCTTAGATGTGTGTATGCTGTGGTGGGTATTGTATCAGATGATCCTGGCAGGTTTGGGTTAACCAGAGTTAACCTAATCATCGGTCCGATTCTGTGTGAACGGGGTGTGACAACGGTGGTATCAGAGCGGCGATGCTCTATCCACTTACAGCATACCATTTAGACCCCGTAGAATCTTTAATAGGAAATGGGGTTGGGTAAATATAAAACACTTGTAAGAATTTAAAAGCCAAAGAAAAAAAAATGGTTGCATTCATTTATTGCATTTCATGGCATGCAAGAGTGAAAGTTTGCTTAGAATAAATAAAATATTAGTTATTTTATTTCATAACCCATCAAGTACGGATTTAACAAAATTTCGGCAGCATAACAACGCTAAAACAAGATTTCCCAAATTTTTTGAACATAAGCACCTGATAGACAACAAAATATATATACAAATAAGCATAATCGATAAAGGCTAACTAACGTTGTTACAACCAAATTACAATAAGTTATCAAGCAGACAAACTAACCACAAGTCACCAACAACATCGTAACACCATACTAGTAAGTCCAATTACAGAGAAAAGTACAAAAAAAATAATAAGATATATAGTCCACCATAAACACATAAACAACCTAGAGACAAGTAAAAGCTGATTAAGATAGGCAAGCTAAGTCCTCAGAGATCCTCTTCGTCGTCTAGCACTACTACTCCATCCCTCCTAGGCCTCGATCTAACATTGAGCCAACAGTCGTAGTAATCAAACCTTGATTCACTAGTTGTACATCCCTCCTGAGTCGGGTAAAATCCGTTGAAATAGCATTGGCCGTTGTGTCCAAATCCTCGCTCAATCTTATGAAGGAATTCTCTAATGTAGCCTGCCTTTCTAAGATATTGTCCTCTCTAGTAGCACTCTCATCTAGTCTTCTCAGAAGCTGATCTTACCCATCTTTCAAGGCCCTCATACTAGTCATCATACTCTCAAAGTCAAATGCACCACTCTCAGGTGGTGGGGCCCTATACTGCGGGTCTGCAGCCCTAGCGAAGTTAGGATCAGCATCTCTCGAACCAAGAGGCTCCTCCTCGAGGATATCCTCGTCCAGAAAGTCCTCCTCCTCGAATTAAGGAACATAATCCTCAACCTCCTCACTAATTTCCTCCTACTCCATGGGGACATCCTCCCTGTGGATATTTCCCCTGTTCCTGCCTCCTTGAGCCCTTGCTCTTTGAGGTACATCCATAAGAGCTTGGAGATCCATCCTGCGTAGGTTTCCCTTGTTAAATTTGTCCGCAAGGGTCTTTCCCTCCTCACCACTCAAATTCACCCCAAAGAACTCAAAGATCCTGGTGAGGGTCCTACCATATGGGAAACCTCCGTCCTTAGGATGTGTGGCATGATGGTCCATAGTCTTAAGTATAACGTAGAGCGAGCATAAGTGCTCGGCACCTCCCTCTAAGGCCTTGTAGATGTAGAAGGCTATGTAGGCCGTCATGAAGCCTACTGGGTTCCGGTGACCTCCTCTAAGGAGTAAATTGAACTAAACCAAGCGAGTAAATACACGAGCCTCTGGGTGAAATGTTGTCTCGGATTCTGGATGCACCTACAAATGGTCTCGTAAATGTGGTCCTGCGTCTCTTAACTTAAGGATGGGCCCACGGGCTTACTCCTTGGGGGACTATAGAATTGATGTCCAACTGATGAAATATCTAAAATACTAGCATGGGTGTCCACAGTCAAGCGAATGTTCACCCCCTTCACCATGCTAGTGATTGAGTACTCCCCATACTGGTAAGAGACCTCCAAATTACAGTAGAATCTTTGAACCAGGTGTTCATAGCATGGGCGGTCAATATTAAGGATGGACTGCCAACCCAGTGTAGTAAACCTCTCTTGAATTTGAATCTTGTTGAAATCACGAATTACCACGGTTTTCTCCATCATCACAGACCTCTTTAGAAAGGTCTGCCAATTAGTTTCCGCCCTCAAACTCCCAAAGAGTCCCTCATCATAATCTAAAGGATCGATGGGGGCATGTCCTTGTTGCCTTGTGCGACTGGGGACTAATCCATACACTTTTCCATTTAGAAGTTATGGCCCTACGTCGATTGGAAGAGGATATGGGTTCCTTCCCCTTGCGAGAAGACATCCTAGTAAGAAAAGAGAAGAAATAACGATAAGTAAGGATGTTGCTTAACAAAGGAAGCAAATAGGTGGGTGAGCAAGTACATGTAAATGCACCTAAATACATAATATGGATTATTATAAAAAGATGAGTGGTTAAACCATGGAGAAATGAATGGGAGGAAATCCCCAAAACATGACATCTACTAGCATGTTACAAAATAGAAAAGTAACAAAGGAGTATAAAGCATGGCAAGTGAGAAATGATGGAAAGCCTTATAAGAATTTCCTCAAGTGGGGTAATTGATTTCAAAGGGTAGAAAGCCTCCAATTTCAATGTGCAAGTTCAATCCAAGAGAATGAAAATCCCATAATGATGTAGAACTTGAAGCTTACATGTCAATGATAGTAATGCCTATCATTATACAATCAAGAATATGTAAAGAAATTTTTATTATGACATTGAGGTGCAAGGAATGATAAGTGATTCAAAGTTGTTCACAAGTATGGAATGATGTGAAGAGAATCATAGAAACCTATAATTTTTTTTTTCAAGAAACCCAACACAAAAGAGATGGATTTTCATGGGAAAGAGATGGGATTGCAAGCATATACAAGTTTCCATGATCTCTCCAACATTGTAAGTGCAAATCAAGGATAAAAAAACTCATTTGTGTTGTTAGTTGGGGAGTCGAGTGGGACCATCGTCCTACTTGTCGAAGTGTTAGCACAATACTTTCAAGGCTAAGTTGTGGCTAAATGCAAGACATCATACATTACAATACCCCATGTGTTGGCATATGATTGTGTGCCTATGTAAATTCTAAGGTACTTAACCAATGTTTTGCGTATGGTATGTTCCAGGTGCAAGGACACGATGGTACGTACTAGATCCGGTAGCAATGAACGAGGTACCTCACGTGGTCCTCGTCCGATCGATCGACCACCAAATCCTAGAAGGTCCTGCTCTGTGGAGCAAACCCCACTCCCACAACCTCAAGAAACCTTTGATCAGGGTGTGGCACAAAGGGAGCCACCTGTGACTACACTTCCAGATCCTCCACCGGTCATCACTTCGAGTGATGTTGCAACCATAGTCCAGCAGTCACAATAAGCCTTCCAGCAACAAATGCTCCTACAACAACAAGCATTTATGGCTACTATACAGCAACAGTTAGAACTTCCTCAATCCGGTCAACATCCCCGGATAATTACTCCACAAGCCCACCTATAGGGTCTGGTATAGGACCACAAGCTGGAAGTACACCTCCAATTCAGCCACTCAGCACTCATCCATATATGGTGCCCCCTCCGTACCCTTACTATCTGGCATATGCACCCAATTACCCGTCGATGAATAATATGACAAGGGTAGTGGAATCTTTCAAGAGGAACTTGCCACCTGTATTCTCTAAGGTGGGGAGTGATCCTCTAGATCCGGACCAGTGGATCCAAGAGCTGGAAAAGATATTTGAGGTAATTAAGTGCATTGGGCACAGAAGCTTATCTGTGCGGGGCTACAACTCAAGAATGAAGCCAACTCTTGGTGGCAAGCGTCTAAGCCTATATTGTTGGCCGCACATCCGGAACCCTCATGGGAGCAGTTTGAAAGCTTGTTCCATTTTACCCCTAGGCATATGAGGTCAGCTGAAGAAAAGGCTGCAAGATTTCTGAAGGGATTAAAGGCATCTATTGGGTCAGTGCTTGAGGTCTTAGATTTGATAGATTATGGCCAGATTTTGCAAAAGGCTAAAACCATGGAAGATAAGTAGAAGGGAGAACAATCCCTCACACCTGGATTGTGGAAGAGGACTAATCCATTTCCGGGCATGGGCAACTCATCCAAGGTAAACCGTGGGTCGTATAGTTCTGGGTCTACATATAGACAGCCCTATAGGCCATCTGGCTACCTTCCTTGACCAGCTGGTGGTTCGGGCTCTACATTTTTTTGCCCAAACACTAGTACGGTGCCTACAGTCACAAGGCCACCCCGTCCTCTATCCACACCAGGTCAAGTGCAGAGGGGCCCTGCCCTAGTTTTGGCATCACAGATTTGTTGCTTCAATTGCCACTATTTTGGGCATTTTGCTAAAGACTGTCGAGTCAGACCAGCTTTACCCTCCAGTCAACCCTTTGCGTACAGACCTCCCTTAACTCAGGAAAATCAACCGCAAGGAAGAATGTATGCCTTATCAGCTGAGGAAACTGAGGCCAGCACGGAAGTGGTAGCAGGTACATTTTAATTTAAGATTTTCCTTATGCTAAATGTTGATGACTTGCTGTACTTATATGTATTGTTGCACTAGGTGTTCTACCTATATCAGGTATACCGGCCTATGTCTTGTTTGATTCAGGAGCTACACACTCATTCGTATCTAAGAGATTTGCTGAGAAACTTGGTATGTCACCTAGGACACTAGATCATGAGATGATTGTTCGTATGCCTACCGGTAAAGTTACACAGTTGAAGGAGGTGTATGGGTCGTGCCCAGTGGAAATTAGTGGGAAGAAATTGGATGCACAACTCATTAGATTCAACATGCAGAATTTTGATGTTATACTGGGCATGGATTGATTGTCGACCCATCGAGCAAATGTGATGTGTGCCAAAAAATTAATTAGGATGACAAATAAAGAAGGGAAGGAGTTGGTATACCAAGCAGATAAAATGAAACGGGCTAGAAAGGTCCTCATCTCTGCTCTTCAAGCAATAAAGTTGTTAGAAAGTGGATGTCAGGGTTACTTAGCATCGGTACTTGATGTTGATGCAAAGGTTACACCTTTAGAAGAGGTAGCGGTGGTTAAAGAATTTCCTAACATTCTTCTAGATAATCTGATGCATCTACCACCTGATAGAGAGTTAGAATTTACCATAGACTTGATTTCTGGAGTAGCTCCAGTGTCTAAAGCTCCATACAGGATGGCACCAGTCGAATTAAAGGAGTTACAGACGCAGTTGCAAGAATTATTGGAGAAGGGGTTTATTCGCCCAAGTGTGTCACCTTGGGGTGCCCCAGTATTGTTTGTCAAGAAGAAGGATGGCAGTATGCGTATGTGCATCGATTATCAAAAATTGAATAAGCTAACCATTAAGAACCGGTATCCATTGTCAAGCATTGATGATTTGTTTGACCAGTTACAAGGTGCAAGGGTATTTTCAAAGATAGACCTTAGATCAGGCTATTAACAGCCCAAGATAAAGAGCGGTGACATACCCAAGATAGCTTTCAGGACTCAGTATGGTCACTATGAGTTCTTAGTGTTATCTTTTGGGTTAACCAATGCATTGGCAGTATTCATGGATTTAATGAATTGAGTATTTCACGATGTCCTTGATAAATGGGTAATTATTTTTATTAATGACATCTTGATCTACTCTAAGACAGAAAAGGAGCACACTCAACACCTGAGGATGGTATTACAGAGGTTGAGAGAACAACAATTGTTTGCCAAATATAGTAAATGTGAATTTTGGCTTGAGCAAGTTGGATTCCTGGGACACGTAATGTCTAAGGCTGAAATCGAGGTGGATCCTGATAAGGTGAAAGCAGTAGTAGAGTGGGAAAGCCCTAAGAATGTTACTGAAATTAGAAGTTTCTTGGGTTTAGCTGGATACTACCGACGCTTCATTAAGAATTTTGCTCGGATCTCAGCACCAATGACTAAGTTAACCAAAAAGGGTGTGAAATTTGAATGGGTAGACGAATGTGAGAAGAGCTTTCAGGAATTGAAGAAAAGGTTGGTGTCAGCCCCTGTGTTGACCATCCCTGAAGGCACAGGTGGAATGACAGTCTACACTGACGCTTCTAAGGTTGGGTTGGGTTGTGTTCTCATGCAACGCGGTAAGGTGATAACGTATGCATCCCGACATCTAAAGGAATATGAGAAGAACTACCCCACTCATGACTTGGAGCTAGCCACAGTCATTTTTGCCCTAAATATTTGGCGACATTATTTGTATGGGGAGAAGTGTGAGATATACAGTGATCACAAAAGCCTTAAGTACTTTTTCACCCAAAGAGATTTGAACATGAGGCAAAGGAGATGGCTTGAGCTCATGAAGGATTAGGACTGCGACATTCAGTATCATCCTGGCAAGGTAAATGTAGTGGCAGATGCCTTAAGTTGAAAGGCACAGACTGTGTCATTCTCATACTTAGCAGTCAGCCCATCACTCATACAAGAGGCGATGCTAATGGATGAAACCCTCTTATATGAAGGAGCAACCTTAGAGCTTGAACATCAACTAGAAAACCTTAAATGGTTGACTGTATCCCTGGCAGCTCTACAGGTGCATCCGTCTATTAGGCAAGAGGTGATAATGAAACAACCTTTGGATCCTGAGTTGCAACGGATCAGAATTAAGATTCAAGAGCAAATAATGAATGACCTTGATTTCATTTTAGCTAGCGACGGGGCACTACTGTTTCGAGGTAGGTTGTGTGTGCCCGATGATTTGGAGATACAAGACAAGATAGTGTAGGAGGCACATAGCTCCGAGTACTCACTCCACCCAGGAAGTACAAAGATGTATAAAGACCTTAAAAAAAACTATTGGTGGCCAAGCATGAGAATCACAATAGCCCTATATGTGGTGACTTGTCTTATATGCCAAAAAGTAAAAGCTGAGAGGCAATCGACCTTATGGTACTCTTCAGCCACTCCCAGTACCAGACTGGAAGTGGGATAGGATTACGATGGACTTTGTCACCGGACTACCATGCACACCTAAGGGGATGGATGAGATATGGGTGATAGTTGATCGGCTTACTAAGATTGCTCATTTCATTCCCATCAAGACCAAGTTCTCTATGGCCAAGTTAGCACAACTTTATATGGATAACATAGTGCGCTTGCATGGAGTACTAGTGAGCATGGTGTCAGATAGGGACCTAAGGTTCACTTTCAGATTTTGGAAAAGCTTCCAGCATGCCTTGGGATCACAATTGAATTTGAGTATTACTTTCCACCCACAGACTGATGGTCAGTCAGAGCGAACCATATAGATATTAGAAGACATGCTCAGGGCATGTGCAATGGAAATGTGTGGTAGTTGGAAAGAATATATACCCCTTATGTAGTTTGCTTATAACAACAATTATCAAGCTACAATTGGGATGGCTCCCTATGAGGCATTATATGGTAGGAAGTATAGAACTCCTCTATATTGGAATGAGGTAGGTGAACGCCAAATGTTAAGACCCGAAATGATACAGATGACATGTGACAAGGTCAATGTTATTCGAGAAAGGATTAAGGCAGCTCAGTCGTGTCAAAAGAGTTATGCAGACACTCGCAGGAAAGACATTGAGTTTCAAGCAGGAGAAAAGGTGTTTCTCAAGATTTCTCCTACAAAAGGGTTGCACAGGTTCCATAGAAAGGGTAAGTTGAGCCCGAGATTCATTGGCCCATTTGAGATTTTAACTCGGGTTGGCCCAGTAGCCTACATGCTTGCTCTGCCACCTTCTCTCAGGAATGTTCATAACGTATTCCATGTATCCATGCTGAAGCGATACGTTCACGATCCATCGCATATATTACCCGTGGAACCAGAATATCTAGAAGCCGAAATGACCTATACAGAGCAGCCAGCTGAAATCTTGGACCCAAAAGTGAAAACCCTTCGCAACCACTCCATTTCCTTCGTAAAGGTGCGCTAATCATTCACTTGAAGAAGCATCTTGGGAGAAAGAGGATGAAATCCAAGCCAAGTACCCTCATCTTTTCGAACAACCAGGTATGCCAATTTTGAGGATGAAATTTTCAAAAAGGGGGGGTAAATGTGATACCCTACTTTTTAAAACCGGTTTAATTACGCGATTGACCTGATTTAACCATGCAGGACCGGAACCAGAGAGGGTTAAGGAGGGTTCCTTATGGACCATGATGGCAAGGGTGACATTTAACATAGGTTGGTTAGACAAGTCCGAGTCAGTGTTAGAGGAGACGGGTGTACCTAAGCCATGCACGTGCACGTAACATAAGGCCATGTACGGGTAATACTGGTATATAGCCATATCCTAAAGTGCATACGTATAATATACCTTGTGCCGAGTTTGAGATACATGCCGAGAGTCGAATTTCATCAAAATCCCACTTGTTGGCTAAGTTTCGACCCTCAGATGGGTGGTCACAGGCGGGCACATCCGCCCACCTGAGTGATCCACCCATGTGGTTACTAGATATTTTAAAGTATAAATAGCATTTATTGTGTTTTTCATTTTCTCATTTATTACATTAAAGAGTTGGTGAGAAGAGTAAAGAGGAGAGAGAAAAGAAGGAAGAAAAGAGAATGAAGAAGAAGAAAGGGGAAGGAAGAGAGGGAAGGAATGACTTTGAGTGATGCTGAGGTTTGATCTTCCCATTTCGACGTCGGAAGAGTGATCCCCAATACGAGATCTACGATTGGAGGCGAGCAAAGAATATACTTCTTAAACTTTCACCAAACCCAAGTGAAACCCTTGATTTGAGTAGAGTTCCTTGAGATCTTGTAAATCCCACTTGAGATGATGAATCTAAGGTTTAATAGATGGTCTATGTGTTGATTTTGAAGGATTTGAAGAAGTTTTTACAAGATTTGAGAAGCATTTGTGATTTCTTGAGCTAGGAAGTGATTTTGGGGTTTTAAAAGAGTTCTTGAGCAAAGAAGGTAAGATGGCTTTTCAATCCTTAAATCTAACTTAGATCTAGGTTAGAATCATCTTATAAGACCTTGGATGTGTGAAAAATGTGATTCGAGAAGCCCTATTTGGTTTTCCAAAGGTTGGAAAAAGTTTCAAGGAAGAAGGTAATTTTCTGCCCCCTCAAGTGGGCCGGGACCGGCGGGCCGACGAGCCCACCTAAGGGCACCCACCTGAGAGGGCAGACCCTCGGTTCCCACCGGTGGGTGAGAATTAGCAGCCCTCCTGAGAAGACCGGCGGGTCAGTCCGCCCACCTGAGAAGACAGGTAGGCTGTCTAACCCACCCGTGGGGCCCCCAACGTGATTTTTGTGTCCGAATGACCCGAAACGAACGGACAACTTTCTTTTATGATTTTAAACATGATTTAAACATCAAATATTGTTAGTTTTGACCCCAAGGTGGTGAAATACTAACCGCATTCACTTATGATAGGTTCACTAGAAACTTACGTTTCTCATGCCGGATCTCACCAGTACCGAGCGTGAGTATTTGTACACAACAAGTAAGTGAGGAGAGGACGTTTGACTTTATTTTAAGGCTTGTTTTGCATCATTCAATTGTATCTAGACTAGCCATGTTATCATGCAAATTATGTGTAGATTAGTCATCCTCATATGATTATGATATGCGTGTTGTGTTTTACATTCCCAATGCTAAATGATTGATGTGCTTATGTGATGAATGGTTGGATTACTATGCATGATGCATTATTAGATTAGATGCCACAGTCAGCTTGGTAATGAGTGTATGGGTGGCCCATGGAAAGGGACATGGTGGCACTATACAATCGTATTATGTCATATAGGAGCATGCGGTTTAGAATTATCATTTTTCTGTGCTACGACCCTTCCCAACAGGGGTTGAGGTGTTGGGTTATCACTTGGTGGGAAGCAGTGGTCATGATTGTCAGGTCACTGTGGTGGTTAGACATATGCCTGGCTGGTCATTAGGACAGTTGGCAACCTCAGTGGTATATTCAAGAGGGCCAATCGTACTGCTTTTAAATTGCTGAAGTCAGCACCTTTACTTTTCTGTCATTTACTTTTATGTTGAGAGTCGGTGGTCGGCATGCTTTACTTTTTCGAGTACTCACGGTGGGCCTTCTCCGAAAACCCTATGGGCGTATCTCGGGATGGAGTTTGCGGCTCATACCTGGGGTATACGCGCACTGTGATTGTGGTAGCACAAAACCAAATACTTAGTAATGTTGTTTAGGTGGATAAGATTTACAATGAATCGCATAGCATATAGTGCATATGGATGTGATTGTTGTGTGGATTGTTGTGTGGTCCTTCGTTTCACTTAGTGAGCTAGTGAGCTCATCCCACGTGCGCACCTCTTTTAGATGATTTTGCAGGTCACCCACCTGTAGATCAGGGGTCGGGCCCCACAGTTGAGTTTCTCGATGAGGATTGGTGGGTCTCCGAGGAGTATGAGCATGGTGCTGATTGCATGTGCGAGGGCTGTGCTGCGGGACCACAATAATGACGTTGTGCAGGGTTTTACTTTTTGATTCTTTTGATGACCCCTTTTTGTGTACTTGATACGTGAATTGTTATTCTTTTATTGTAAATATCATGCCTGTGGGCCCACATGTATTTATCTATATACTACAATTTGTGTATCAAGTATATTGAGGGTATTTATAGGTAAATTAGGTCTTCCGATGAACTTTTGAGCGTTTATCTTAGATGTGTGTATGCTGTGGTGGGTACTGTATCAGATGATCCTGACAGGTTTGGGTTAACCGGAGTTAACCCGATCACCGGTCCAGTTCTGTGTGAATGGGGTGTGACACTCTATAATGTCTCTTGAACTACCTTAGTGGATTTCCACCTCAACTTGTGACCTCAACTTTGACATTTGAACTAGCCTTACAAGTGCAAATATCTCACATACTTCAAGATTCAAGACTGAAGTTTACATCAAGACTTTGGAGCTTGCATGAAGACCTTTAACAATACAAACTTTGTACAAACCCAAGATGGTGGGATGTCTCGACCATCTTTCTGCTCTTCTTTTATGCAATCTCAATCTTAAGATCTTAGGGGTAGAAGCTGAGATCTTAGGATTTTACTTTCTTATAAAAGTCCACCAAAGATAGCATGTAAAGAAGTAAATTTTAAGTGAGTTTTTATGTGAATTTGATTAATCAAATTGTGATTCTCCAATAAAGAGATTCCATTGAAACCTAGAAACGTTTCTTTGAAACCTTGAAGAAGTTTCATTTCATCCTAGAAGAGTTCAAATCTTCTACTTCACTTGCACCCTAGAAGAGTTACAAAATTCATTGGGGCTGCAATCATCCCATAAGAGTTATATTTCAACCTCATATCTGTATATATATATTTTTTTCCTTCAAAATTTGTCCTTACATAAGCCCCATATTTATTGTTCATTTTCACTAACCTATAAACAGAATTAGCAAATAATTTATTTCACATTATTTGTAGTTCAATGAGCCTTCTTTCATTGGGATTCATAATTAACTCAATCCAAATTATATAGAGAGATTTATGTCCATTGTTCTCAGATCACTCTGTTATGGAAAATCTTGCATCCGATTTTAAGTTTTTGGAGCTTGTTTCCATCACTCTCTCAATCCTATTTCAACAATCCTCTTTGGAGGATCATGTCAGGTGCACTCCCGAAAAGAGAACACACCCCCTTTAAAATATAAATATAAAATACAATTCCTGGCCCCGTCTGATTATCCAGACTAACCTGATCGTTTATGACTCAAGCCGACCCATCCCGATTAATAAACATGTCAGGCTTTATCTTGGACCGATTGTAACAGGTCATTCCTAGTGTAAAGGTGCTACTTTACTGGTGCCCGAATGAGACCGACTACTTAATAGCCTGACTTCGTCCGACATGTTTAAAGTCCATTGTAGCCCACTTAGAGGTTGTTTAGAGACCATTTACTAAGCCCGACATGTTTAAAGCCCAATTAGAGATAAATATGTTATTAGCAAGTTTAAAGCCCAATTAAGGCTTGTTGCTGCCAAAAATCCATATGAGCTAATCCTGCACAAATACAGAAGGCAGAGGCCCGGATGTTTATCCAGGGTTAGTCCTCCGACGCCCAAGTTAGAGATCGGCCACATAGCTTTTCACAAGGGTAATGGTGAGGGTTTTTCTGCATACCTTTCTTCCTCTGCTCGGGCCCTCTCTTATAGTCCTTAGGGTTTAGGGTTTCTCTTTTCCTTGGAGGAGTCCTCCTCGGGTCCGCCTCCTTTCCTCTTCGAGTCCTACTCGGATACGCCTTATCCCCTTCGTGGGGAATATTCTCCCCACGTGGTTGACGCGGTCAGACTCCTTGCAGACTCTAACAAGTGAGCGACACGTGTCCTCTCCTTAGATACCACGTGTTCTTATCCTACTGGGCAATCAATTTGGCCGTATCAGTAGCCCCCTTACTCTCACCACTCGGCCTTGGCCTGAGCTCTAAACCGAGGTACGGACCTTCGGTCATGTCAGCTCGACCTTGGCCTGAGCTCCCAATCGAGGTTGTGACCTTCGGTCAGGTCCGCTCGGCTTTGACCTGAGCCCCCAACCGAGGTGAGGACCTTCAGTCAGGTTTGCTCGGCTTTGGCCTGAGCCCCCAACCGAGGTGAGAACCTTCGGTCATGTCCGCTCAGCCTTGGCCTGAGCTCCCAATCGAGGTTATGACCTTCGATTAGGTCAGCTCAGCTTTGGCCTGAGCCCCCAACCAAGGTAGGGACCTTCGGTCAGGTCAACTCGGCCTCGGCCTGAGCTCCCAACTGAGGTAAGGACCTTCAGTCATCTTCGCTCGGCCTTGGCCTGAGCTCCCAACCGAGGTTAAGACCTTCTGTCAAGTCAGCTCGGCCTCGGCCTGAGCTCCCAACTGAGGTAGGGACCTTCGGTCAAGTCCACTCGGCCTTGGCCTGAGCTCCCAATCGAGGTTCTGACCTTTGATCAGGTCTACTCGGCTTTGGCCTGAGCCCCCACCCGAGGTGAGACCCTTCGGTCAGGTTTGCTCGGCTTTGGCCTGATCCCCCAACTGAGGTAGGGACCTTCGGTCAGGTCCGCTCGGCCTTGGCCTGAGCCCCCAACCAAGGTGAGGAGCTTCGATCAGGTCCGCTCGGCTATGGCCTGAGCACCCAACCGAGGGAGGGACCTTTAATCAGGTCTGCTCGGCCTTGGCCTGAGCTCCCAACCGAGGTGAGGATCTTTGGTCAGGTCCGCTCGGCCTTAGCCTGAGTTCCCAACCGAGGTAGGGACCTTCGCTCAGGTCAGCTCGGCCTTAGCCTGAGCTCCCAACCAAGGTTGTGACCTTCGATCAGGTCTGCTCGACTTTGGCCTGAGCCCCCAACCAAAGTGAGGACCCTCGCTCATGTCTGCTCGGCCTTGGCCTGAGCTTCCAACCGAGGTTGTGACCTTCGATCAGGTCCGCTTAGCTTTGGCCTGAGCCCCCAATCGAGGTGAGTACCTTCGACCAGGTCCACTCGGCTTTCTCCTGAGCCCCCAACTGAGGTAAGGACATTCGATCAAGTCTGCTCGGCCTTGACCTGAGCCCCCAACTGAGGTGAGGACCTTCGATCAGGTCCGCTCAGCCTTGACCTGAGTTCCCAACCGAGGTAGGGACCTTCGGTCAGGTCAGCTCGACCTTGGCCTGAGCTCCCAATTGAGGCTGTGACCTTCGATCAGGTCCGCTCGAATTTGGCCTGAGCCCCTAACCGAGGTGAGGATCCTCGGTCAGGTCTGCTCGGCCTTGGCCTGAGCCCTCAACCGAGATTATGACCTTCGGTCCGATCCGCTCGAATTTGGCCTGATTCCCCAACCGAGGTGAGAACCTTTGGTCAGGTCCGCTCGACCTTGGCCTGAGCTCCCAACCGAGGTAAAGTCCTTTGATCAGGTCCGTTTGGCCTTAGCCTGAGTTCCCAACTGAGGTAGGGACCTTCGGTCTGGTCAACTTGACCTTGGCCTGAGCTCCCAACCGAGGTTGTGACCTTCGATCAGGTCCGCTCGGCTTTGGCCTGATCCCCCAACCGAGGTGAGGACCCTCGGTCAGGTCCGCTCGGCCTTGGCCTGAGCTCTCAACCGAGGTTGTGACCTTCAGTTAGGTCCGCTTGGCTTTGGCCAGAGCCCCCAACCGAGGTGAGAACCTTCGGTCAGGTTCGCTCAGATTTGGCCTGAGTCCCCAACCGAGGTAGGGACCTTCGGTCAGGTCCGCTCAGCCTTAGTCTGAGCTCTCAACCATGGTGAGGACCTTCGGTTAGGTCCGCTCGGCCTTAGCTTGAGTTCCCAACCGAGGTGAGGACCTTCGATCAGGTCTACTTTGGTGCAGATCTCGAGGGCTGGTAATTGGTGACATGATGGCGCCATTATTGCTCAGACAGTCATACCATTTTTCTTCTATTTATAAAGTGTGGGGGTCCATTTGTGTTCCACTTTCGTTTTTCACTTGGAGAGCCTTCTTTCGATCTAGGTGTTTCTTTTCCTTTAGCGCTTCGTCTTCACCAAAAGTAAGTACGATGTCTTCTTCATCCTGGTATAGTCCCTCATCCTCTGAGAGGATAATGTCTCACTGTAGGTATCGGTGTCCAGGGGAGTTTGAGGGATGTCCTCGGACTCTTCCCTTGATTCGCCCTCTTCTCGCGACTCATCGTCTGAGGCCTCACCGTCTGGGTCCGAGGGTGGTTCAAATGGTGAGGGATTTAGGGAGAGGGTGCTTGAATCCTGAGCCCAGACCCAGGACCCAAGACCCCCTCGAGGTGGAGGCCTTGCACATCGTTTCCACCATGGATGAGCTAGAGCTGGGGGGGCTAAGGGCCTCCTTTAGTATCTCGGATGCTTTCGAGCTCTGGCTACCAAAACCGACCAACCGAGCTAGCTATCAGAACTCCAAAGAGTTGTGCCTATATAAGGAGGCGTTTAAGGCCGGCCTTCGGCTTCCCTTCCATCCTTTCTTTGCCTGGGTGTTTAGGCACTACGGGATTTGTCCGACCCAGCTGATGCCAAACGGATGGCGGTAGATGCTTAGCTTCGTCGTCCTTTTCTCTAGGCACCAGAGGCCTCTTTCGCTCCCTCTCTTTGTCAATTGCTTCCTTCTTCAGGCCTGTAAGGGGCTTTCGGGCCAGTACTACTTCAGCCCTCGGAAAGACCTTCTACTGCTGAATGGTTACCCAACGTCGATCCACAGGTGGAAGGAGAAATTCTTCTTCGTGAGGTTGTCCGAGGGGGTACCCTTTTGCACCGTCTGGGATATCACATATCTGAGGATGGTGAACTCCGCCCCTGCCATTATTGGGACAGACGCGGAGTCGATGGCGATGGCGAAGCATCAAGACACCTGTCCTCCAGTTGAGTCCGACAGCCTTAAGTCTGATGCCATTTTGTTCAGATTCGGGCTTATCCCGGGTGAGTCTTAGGCCATCCCAAGTTTATTTGCCTCGGGTACTTATGTTTCATACTAACTCCCTTCGTATTCATGCAATGCAAATCTTCAGGGCCGAGGCTAGGGCTGCAGCTGTGGAGAGGCAAGTCCAGATAAGGGAGGCCAGGGCGCGGGATGCGCGGCAGCAGTAGAGGCTGAAGAGGAAAGGGAAGAAGAAGGGTCCTCCCTCCTCCGAAGCTCCCCCACTGAAGGAAAGGTCCAGGGCCGAAGGTCCCAGTGCCAAAGCGGTTCAGGCCCTCGCTGCTCCGGGCCATAGCTTGTCTGCCCGAGACTCTTCCCCCGTGGCAGACTTCAGAAGCCCGAGGGCTGGGAATGTTAGGGCCGAGGTGGGCTTCGTCCATCAGTGGTCGATTAAAGAAGATGACACCCTGTCCGTCGTCCGTGTCGCTCGTGAGCTGGTACTGAAGGGCAGCCTCCCCCGAGATGCCACCAAAGCACAACAACAAGGGATGGCGACCATGTTAACTAATGCCTGCATCTTTATGGCAATGGTAAGCTTCGATCTTCCAAACCTTGATTAATGATCATTGCAACGTACTGACCATCGGTGTCTTATGTAAGCCCAAAACCAAGTGGGTCAGCTGGCAATCTGGGCCGAAGCCATGGCCCGAGACCTCGAGGCTTCCGAAAGTGAAAAGTCAATCCTAGAGAACGAGCATTCGGTTCTCCTCGAGAAGGTGGAGCACCTGGAAGCGGACCTTCTTCCCAATCGCCAGGAATGCGATCAGAAGCTTACGGATCTGAAGGCGTAGATAACGGCAAGGGTTCAGGAGGCTGAGACCCAAGGGGCCGAGAAGTATAAGGCCTCTGAGGGCTTTCGGGAGGAGGTCAAACACGCCATCGCCCCTGGTTTCACAATGGGTGCTACTGAGGTCTGAGACTAGGTCCTCGAGCACTACCCAGAGGTCTCTTTAGAGGACAGCGGGCTCATCTTCGAAGAAGAGTGTGTTGAGGCAGCCCCAACAGCCACCAAGGTTTCTAATGCCAATGGCGAAGGATGTAGCAAGGAAGGAGAGGTTCAACTGCAACATGAGGTGCCTCTGATTCCTGGTCATAATGGCTCCGATGGGGAGACCCTCTACCATGCCAACGACGAGGCCGTGAACCCGACAGACGCCCCCTGAAGCCACCCTGCACCCTACCTCAGCCTTCGGGCTCTCTTTTTTTGTTATGTGAGCCTTTGGGCTATCCTCTCTTTTTTCTTTTTGTGATGTGAGCCTTCAGGCATTTTCGTGTAATCTCGGCCTTCAGGCCATTTTAATGAATGAATATTTCCCTTTTCTTCGGATACCTTTGCCTTTTGCTTTTTTACATTTTCTTTCTGATAAAGGATCTTTAGCCCGTAGGTAGGTGCAAGAAGGCCGAACCCCTCGGTGGCCCTAGGATTAATATGCCTATACTCTAGTACGAGGCCTGGTTCTGCTCCATTGGCTTATCCGAGAGGTTTCCCACGTCTAAGGGCCGTGGACTTGAGGGATGCTGAACAAGTAGGATTTGGACGGTGCCCCTGAATAAGGTAAGGACCCTCGGTCAGGTCTGCTTGGCCCTAGCCAGAGCTCCCAACTGAGGTCGTGACCTTCGGTCAGGTCAGCTCGGCCTTAGTCAGAGCCCCCAACCAAGGTAAGGACCTTCGGTCAGGTCCGCTCGGTCTTAGCTTGAGCTCCCAACCGAGGTTGTGACCTTCAACTTCGACCTTAGTATTTCTTGAGACCGAGACCTTCGGTCAGGTCCGCTCGGCCTTAGCCTATGACCCAACCGAGGTGAGGACCTTATGTCAGATCCGCTCGACTTTGGCTTGAGCCCCTAACGAGGTGAGGACCTTCAGTCAGGTCCGCTCGCCCTAAGCCTGAGCTCCCAACCGAGGTTGTGACCTTAGGTCAGATCCGTTTGGCTTTGGCCTGAGCCCCCAACTGAGGTGAGGACCTTCGTTCAGGTCCGCTCAACCTTGGCCTGAGCTCCCAACCGAAGTTGTGACCTTCGGTCAGGTCCACTCGGCATTGGCTTGAGCCCCCAACCAAGGTAGGGACCTTCGCTCAGGTCAGCTCGGCCTCGTCCTGAGCTCCCAACCAAGGTTAAGACCTTCTGTCAGGTCAGCCCAGCCTCAGCCTGAGCTCCCAACTGAGGTAGGGACCTTCGATCAGGTCTATTCGGCCTTGCCCTAAGCTCCCAACCGAGGTTGTGACCTTCGATCAGGTTTGCTCAACTTTGGCATGAGCCCCCAACCGAGGTGAGAACCTTTGGTCAGGTCTGCTCAGCTTTGGCCTGAGCCCCCAATCGAGGTAGAGACCTTCGATCAGGTCTGCTCGGCCTTGGCCTGAGCCCCCAACCGAGGTGAGGAGCTTCGGTCAGGTCCACTCGGCTTTGGCCTGAGCCCCCAATCGAGGTAGGGACCTTCGCTCAGGCCCGTTCAGCCTTGGCCTGAGCTCCCGACCGAGGTGAGGACTTTCGGTCAGGTTTGCTCAGCCTTAGCCTGAGTTCCCAATCGAGGTAGGGACCTTCAATCAAGTCAGCTCAGCCTTGGCCTGAGCTCCCAATCGAGGCTGTGACCTTCGATCAGGTCTGCTCGGCTTTGGCCTGAGCCCCCAACAGAGGTGAGGACCCTCGGTCAGATCCACTCGGCCTTGGCCTAAGCTCCCAACCGAGGTTGTGACCTTCGGTCAGGTCCTCTCAGCTTTGGCCTGAGCCCCCAATCGAGGTGAGAACCTTTGGTTATGTCCGCTCGGCTTTGGCCTAAGCCCCCAACTGAGGTGAGGACCTTCGATCAGGTCCGCTTGGCCTTGGCCTGAGCTACCAATCGAGGTTGTGACCTTCGGTCAGGTCTGCTCAACTTTAGCCTGAGCCCCCAACCGAGGTAGGGACCTTCGGTCAGGTCAGCTCGACCTCGGTCTAAGCTCCCAACCAAGGTAGGGACCTTCGGTCAGCTCCGCTTGGCCTTGGCCTGAGCCCCCAACCGAGGTGAGAACCTTCGGTTAGGTCCGCTCGGCTTTGGCCTGAGCCCCCAATCGAGGTTAAGACCTTCAGTTAGGTCAGCTTTGCCTCGACCTGAGCTCCCAACCGAGGTAGGGACCTTCGGTCAAGTCCGTTCGGCCTTGGCTTAAGGTCCTAACCGAGGTTGTGACCTTCGGTCAGGTCTGCTCGGCTTTGGCCTGAGCCCCCAACCGAGGTGAGAACCTTCGGTCAGGTCTACTCGGATTTAGCCTGAGCTCCCAACTGAGGTAGGGACCTTCAGTCAGGTCTGCTCGGCCTTGGCCTGAGCCCCCAACCGAGGTGAGGATCTTTGGTCAAGTCCGCTCAGCTTTGGCCTGAGCCCCCAACCAAGGTAGGGACCTTCGGTCAGGTCCGCTCGGCCTTGGCCTGAGCTCCCAACCAATGTGAGGACCTTCGGTCAGGTCCGCTCGGCCTTAGCCTGAGTTCCCAACCGAGGTAGGGACCTAATCGAAGGTCAGCTCGGCCTTGGCCTGAGCTCCTAACCGAGGTTGTGACCTTCGGTCAGGTCCACTCAGCTTTGGCTTGAGCCCCCAATCGAGGTAGGGACCTTCGGTCAGGTCCGCTCGGCCTTGGCCTGAGCCCCCAATCGAGGTGAGGACCTTCGGCCAGGTCCACTCGGCCTTAGCCTAAGTTCCCAACTGAGTTAGGGACCTTTGGTCAGGTCAGCTCGGCCTTGGCCTAATCTCCCAACCGAGGTTGTGACCTTCGGTCAGATCCGCTCAGCTTTGGCCTGAGCCCCCAACCGAGGTGAGGACCCTCTGTCAGGTCCGCTTGGCCTTGGCTTGAGCTCCCAACCGAGGTTGTGACCTTCGATCAGGTTAGCTCAGCTTTAGCCAGAGCCCCCAACCGAGGTAAGGACCTTCGGTCAGGTCCGCTCAGTCTTAGCCTGAGCTCCCAACCGAGGTTGTGACCTTCGGTTGTATCCCTTCATCAAGTTCCCTTCGGCACTGCCTTAATCAACAACCGTGGTAAAGACCTTCGGCAAAGCTAAAGCCATCAAACAGGAGAATCCCTATCAATTGCCGTAAACCAGCTTACATATTTTTCATAAGTAAAATCATCCAGAGAGCTTAGGATAAGGAGTTACAACTAGAAAGTGCTTAAGAGAAAAAAATTACAAAATGTGATTACTCGCTACTTCACTTCTGGTAGAATTTTCTCATGTACTTTGAGTTCCACGACCGGGGTACCCTCTCTCCCCCCATAGTCTCCAGGTGATAGGAACCCGATCGTATTACCCTTGAGACTCTGTAAGGACCTTCCCAATTCGGAGCTAGCTTTCCTTGATGCCTCGGGTCTGATATTTCTACCCTTCTGAGGACGAGGTCACCCATTCTGTACTCGTTCTTTCGGACTTTAGAGTTATAGTGCCTTGCAACCCTCTGCTGGTAGGTGGCGATCCTTTCTTGTGAGGTATCCCTTACTTCGCTTAAGAGGTCTAAATTCGCCCAAAGTCCTTTATCGTTTTCTTCTTCATTGTAGTACTGAATCTGATGGGTTACGGCCCCTACCTCCATCGAAAGTACAGCTTCGGTGCCGTTAAAATGAAGGGTGTTTCTCCAGTGGCTGATCTCTCAGTTGTACGGTAAGCCTAGAGGATATTGTACAACTCATCTGCCCATAACCCTTTGGCATCATCCAATCTCTTCTTTATTCCTTGGAGTAGGGTACGGTTGGTTACCTCTGTCAGCCCGTTGGTCGGTGGATAACCGATAGATGTTTTCCTATGGTCAATGCCGAGGGCATCACAAAACGAGCCGAAAGTTGGATTGGCAAACTGAGTTCCATTGTCCGTTACCACTACCCAAGGGATTCCAAATCGATAGACTACCGCTCTCTGGAAGAAGTTCCTTACATTCTTTTCAGATATCGTCGCCAGTGCTTTAGCCTCTGCCCCTTTCGTGAAGTAGTCTACCGCCACCACTACAAACTTTCTTTGTCTCATGGCCAAGGGGAATGGGCCCAGGATGTCCATTCCCCACATGGCGAATGGTATCAGGCTTGATTAGGACGAGAGCTCGGTAGAGTGCTGCCTAGGGACGGGGGTGAACATCTGGCACTTGATGCACTTCCTGACTAATGATTCCGCATCCTTCCCCATTGTCGGTCAGAACAAGCCCTGCCTTAGCACTTTATGTGCCAAGGCCCAGGCTCCTAGGTGTTGGCCATATGTCCCTTCATGCACTTCTCGGAGTGCATACTCACCATCGACGGGGTTCAGGCACTTGAGGTACGGCATGGTGAACCCTATTTTGTACAGCGTCTCGTCCTTCAGAAGGAAGCATGCTGACCTCATCCGTACTTTCCTTGCCTTGTCACTATTCTCTGGGAGCTTTCCTTCCTTGAGGTATTCGGTTATGGCATCCATCCAGCTATGGCTGTGTTCACCTACAGGTAATACCTCTTGGGGTCTTTTGGTACTCGGTTGTGGTAGCACTTCAAAATACACCGATCATCCAAGGTCTATGAAGTCGGAGGTGGTCAACTGCGACAATGTGTCTGCACTAGCATTCTCTTCTTGTGGCACCTGCCTTACCTCGAATTCCTTGAAGGCTATTATTTTTTCTCGCATTGTCTTCAAGTACCCAGCCATCCTTTGTTCTTTGGCTTCGTAGTCTCCATTCACCTGTCGTACCACGATCTATGAATCACTATGCACCACCAGCTCCTGTACCATCAAAGCCCATGCCAGATTAATTCCGGCTATTAACACTTCGTACTCTGCTTCGTTGTTGGAGGCATCGAAGTCGAACCGTAGGGCGTACTCAATCTTGAAACCTCCGGGGCTAACTAATATGATCCTTGCACCGCTTCCTGCGCTGTTGGAAGCACCATCCATGTACAATGCCCAAGCCTTTTCTTCTCGGTCCTCGGAAGATTCCTAGGGATCGTCAGGGAGCGTCATCTCGGCTATGAAGTCTACGAGGGCCTGTGCTTTTATTGCGGTTCTCGATTTGTACTGGATGTCAAATTCTCCGAACTCTATGGCCCAGTTTACCAGGCGATCGGACATATCCATCCGTTGCAGTATCTTCTTCAGGGGCTGGTCTGTGAGCACACATACCGTATGCGATTGAAAATAAGGCCTCAGCTTTCTTGCCGCTGTTACCAGGGTGTATGCCACTTTCTCCATCTTTCTATATCTTATTTCGGCATCTAGTAGGGTTCAGCTGACGTAGTATATCGGCCGTTGTTGCCTTCTTCCTTCGTCAGTACTACACTTGCAGCTATTGCTGATACAGCAAGGTACAATTATAAGGTATCCCCGGCATTTGGCTTTGTCCGCAGTGGGGGTGCGGCCAAGTACTCCTTTAGTTGTTCAAAGGACTTTTCGCATTCCTCCGTCCACTCGATCTTCTTGGATCCCTTCAAGGCTCTAAAGAAGGGGAGGCATCTATCAGCAGACCGAGATAAGAATCGCCCTAAGGTGGCGACTCTGCCTGTTAGCTCCTGGACTTGCTTCACATTCTTGGGTGACCTTATATCTCGAATGGTTTGTATTTTCATCGGTTTGGCTTCAATTCCCCTCTCCGAGACAATAAATCCGAGGAACTTTCCCAAGGCTACTCCGAATGCACACTTTGCCGGGTTCAGCTTCATGCCGTACTGCCTCAGCACCTAGAACGCCTTTTCTAAGTCTTGAATGTTTTGTTCCGCCTTCAGGTTTTTTACAAGCATATCATCCACGTATACCTCCATGGTTTTTCCGATCATCCCCTTGAAGATTTTATTCACCAACCTTTAATAGGTGGCCCCTGCGTTTTTTAGCCTAAAGGGCATGACTTCATAGCAGTACAGTCCTCCCTCGGTCACGAAGGATGTTTTCAGGACATCAATCTCTAACATCTTGATCTGATTGTACCCCGAGTACTCATCCATGAAGCTCAGTGCCCCGTATCCTGCCGTAGCATCAATGAGGAGGTCTATTTTTGGAAGGGGGTATCCGTCCTTCGGGCAGGCCTTGTTCAGGTCGGTGAAGTCGATGCAGATCCTCCACTTTCCATTTGCCTTCGAGACCATCACCACGTTGGATATCCACTCCAGGTATTGGATCTCGCGGATGAACTTGGCCTTCAACAACTTCTCTACCTCTTCATTTATTTTCCGCCTTTTTGGGGGCGAAATTCCTCTTCTTCTGTTACACTAGCTTCTTTACCGGGTTGACATTCAGATGATGCTCTATTACCTCTCGATCTATTCCAGGTATGTCTGAAGCTGACCAGGTGAAGACGTCAGAGTTGTTTCGAAGGAATGAGATGAGTTTTTCTCGTTGTTGCCTTGGCATTGTAGCCCTGATCTGGAATTATCGAGCGTTATCCCCCTCTTTGGCCTCAACTTGTACCAGATCCTCAGCCAGTTCCCCCCATTGATAACTGGCATCATCGCGCAGATCTTCTATCGGGAGTGCCTCGCCCGCCTTTTCTCTTCCCCACAAAGTAGTGGTGTAGCACCTCCGGGATGCCTCCTGATCGCCTCGACATTCATCGACACCGTTCTTGGTTGAGAATTTCATCTTGAGATGGAGTGTGGAAACGACAGCCTTTAGTAGGTTCAAACTAACCCTCCCTAGTATGGCGTTGTATGCCAAGGCAATGCCTACTACCAGAAAGTTGATCATGACTGTTACTTGGCAATCTCTGGTGCCGGCTCTTACTGGCAACTCAATCGATCCCTTCACTTTTACTGGGACATCAGAGAATCCCTGCAACAGGCCCATCTTCTGGAAAGCCTCAAGGAACAGGATATCAGTTGAACTGTCGTTATCCACTAAGATCCTCTTCATTCTGCAATCTGCTATGATCATGGTGACTACCAGGGCATCGTTGTGCGGAGTGTGCACCCCTTCCAGATCGTCGTCTGAGAAGGAAATAACCGTTCCCGTCCTCGCCTTCTTGTTCGACCATTCAGCCACATATACGCTTCTCACTTAGGCTTTTGCTTTCCTGGCCTAGACTTAACTTTCTCTAGCAGCTAGGCCTCCACAGATTGTCGCTATAACCCTAATTGGGCTCTTATTCTCATCCCTGAGGCGATGGTCAGCTTCCTCGGGTGTCTGGTCCCTTTTCCGTTCCTGATTGCCTCTGCGGGCTGGCCCCCTTCTTTCATAGCGGTCTTTGCCATCTCTCCGACGGTTGTCCCTACAGTCATTACCGTCTTGGGAATCCTCCTTTTCGCGGTCCATGAATCGGCCTAGATATCCTCTTCGGATCATTCCTTCTATTTCCCCCTTGAGGTGCCAACAATCTTCGGTGTCGTGGTCGTGGTCCCTGTGGAAGTGGCAATATCTATCCATATTGCATCTCTCGGGCTGTCGTCCATCTTCCCTGGCCACTTCATGGCTTTGGCATTCGGGGAGTCCTTTATTTGCATCAGCACATCCGTTCGTCTCCGGTTCAGGGGCGTGTATTTCTCGAACTTCCTTGGTGGGCTGGGTGCCCGACCGTGCTCAGACTTTCGTCTTTTACCTTCTTCGGAGGGTTTGTCGTCACCCCTTAAGGTCCTTTTCCTTCCCGTCTTCCTTTCAGCTTCTTCATCGGCTTGAAGGGTTTCTTCCATCTGGATGTACTTATCGCACCGAGCTCTCAACTGGGCCAGGTTCCTCGGTGTATGCTTCGCCACTTTTCAGCTCCTTATCCTTGATGCCTCCCGGCAGGGCTGTGAACTCTTCTTTCAGGTCCAGACCTTTGATCGTGATCTTCTCTTATTGGAAGCGCTTGATGTAGTTCCGCAGTGATTCTCCTTCATGTTGCTTAACGTTGGTCAAGTTCAACGTGGTCTTCTGAAGGGGTTGGCTACTAAAGAATCCCTTCACGAAGAAGTAACTTAGATCGCTGAAGCTATGGATCGACTTCGTCGGCAGATGGTTGTACCATAGCCTTGTCGCTCCTCTGAACGTCAATGGTAGGGCGCGACACATGATATTTTTTCCAGACTCGATGGAACTGCATAGCAACCTTGAAGCCTTCCAAATGATCGACGGGGTCCCCAGACCGGTCGTAGGTGTCATACTTTGGCAGGCGAAAGCCGATCGAGAGCGGGTCCCTCATGACCTCATCAGCTAGATCCGTGTTATTAGTGAAGTCTGGCTCGCGAGCTCCCGTCTAATTTTTTTCCACCTTCTTGATCTCATCTTTCAGGTCTAGGATCATCTGCTTTAACCCCGAGTCCTCATGTCTCTGTTCGTCTCCTTGGCGTGGTTCCCCATGTCGATCTCCAGCAGCAGCTGCGTCCTTCCCCTAGGTGCGGGACTTTCCCTAATTGCTCAGTTTCAAAAATTATGACCGGACCTTATCGATCCTGTACTGCTTCGGTCCTCGTCTTGAGCTCTCTCGGGCTGGATATGGGGGCCTCGCGGTGCTCCGTTGGTCTTCTGAGAGACAGCTTTGGAGATCTCCTTCATTGCCTCAACCATTCGGTCATATTTCTCCTGGAGGGCTTCGAACTGCTCCCTTGTCACATATTCCTGCGCTCCAGGAGGGGGTGGAGGATTACTATCTTCGTGCACCGAATATCCGGTCAAACGCTGGTACCTCGCGAAACCTTCTCGTTCATCGTTTCCCCTTTCTCGTCCCCATGTTCATGTTCGATGTTGCTCTCGTCTTCTTACGATTCTAGGTTCTCCCCACCATTACTGTCGGTTCCCATGGACGACGCCAATTTGTTGCTACCAAAAATACATATGAGTTGATCCTGCACAAATACAGAAGGCAGAGGCCCAGATGTTTATCCGGGGTTAGTCCTCCAACGCCCAAGTTAGAGATCGGCCGCACAGCTTTTCACAAGGGTAATGGTGAGGGTTTTTCTGCATACCTTTCTTCCTCTGCTCGGGCCCTCTCTTATAGTCCTTAGGGTTTAGGGTTTCTCTTTTCCTTGGAGGAGTCCTCCTCGGGTCCGCCTCCTTTCCTCTTCGAGTCCTACTCGATACGTCTTATCCCCTTCGTGGGAATATTCTCTCCACGTGGTTGACGTGGTCAGACTCCTTGCAGACTCTAACAGGTGAGCGACACGTGTCATCTTCTTAGATACCACGTGTTCTTATCCTATTGGGCAATCAATTTGGCCATATCAAGGCCCATTTTTATCCCGAATTAATGGTAGCCCCACCGACCGATTATAAATGGAACCATGCCTACCATATGAGGACCAATTACTTAAACGGGCCGATCAAGGTCCTAAAGTGAGGAACCCCGATTAGGCCCGGCCTAACCAATTGACACCCCTAGGTAAAGTGTATTAATAAAAAGGCTCTAGAAACAAAAACAGAGGCAGCAATATAATTCTTCGATTAATTATGAAAATGCGAATCTAAGCTATAATAGATGGTGACAAAGAAGACATTGTTAGAGCAATACTCCCATAAGACCCAGGCTATACATAATTGATCATTTATTTTTGGCAAGTGATATTGGAAAAGCAAAGTGTCCGCGTTTGTTGCAAACGTGTCCAATGATATGTTTTCCCATTTGGGAGGCTCGTAATGCGAAGGTATATTTCAAGAAAACGGAAAGCTTAGAGGAATGGTTTTATATACAATGATTTTTTCTCATGTAGCATTAGGGTATCCAAACTAAACAATGGGAGAGCTTAAGGTTACTTGTTAATCCATAAGTACAAATTGTCTTAAGGATTTCAACAGATGATCAATCGAACAGTCAAAGAATCAGAAAAAAACTTCCCACGAGCAACAATTGAGAAATAATCTTGAATCTTATTGGATGATTACTCCCCACTTGAGTGAATATGAATCTGTATATCTAAAATAAAACAACTACTCATAAAGATACCTAACATAAGATATAACAGTTGAGCCCAAAAAATTTAGTTTCTTTACATTCTAGTCCATTCACTTAAGAATATCGCATAATAGACTTACAGGCATGAAAATAATTATTGAACCACCTTAATATATTAAAATAGTTTATATAGAGAATCTCTATCACTAATTGAACGCAAAACATTTTCAAAAATATTTTTAAGTATAGTTATTAATAAATAAAAATATTTATAATATTTAAAGCTATTTACAAACATAGTATCAAGCTTGGAATTTCTATCAATAGCAACCAAACATCTCTCTCATGATATTCACCCCATTCGGGAAGTGAAGTGAATTCCTTATTGAGAATATTTTTCACTCATAGTTAGACATTATGAATCCAATGCACTAATATATAGTTAGGAAGGCATCAACCATTAGTACACCAAGCACATAATATTTAATATATAATTACAATGATAAACACCTCTCAAGTCAAGGGACCAAAATAAATATTAATAAGAAGTTTGTTGCACAAAGTTTTGACAGTATCTCATGAAGATTCTCAAGTAATTCAGTTTGATACACAAATTTATAAGAAAAAATGATTTTACGTGTGGGAGTGTAGGGGCTGCAACCAAACGCATGAGGCCAAAATGACCGCCTTGCCCCTTATGAAATGCAATAATGATCCTTTGCCTGATGCTTCTCTGCATTTTTCCATTGACTCTCGCACATGCATAGGGACCACACTTACCCAGAGGAAACACTTCCCATATTATAAATACTCACATTTCTATTTGGAGTTACCAGTCATATCAACACATAATGTGTAACCATTTGAATAGCGGATCCGGATCCTCTCCATAGAGCCCATGGACCATAGAGTTATATTATGAATAGCATGCTTAGTTTTTTCCTTGGTGGCAAACTATTTAAGGCATTAATATAGGACCATCAAACACCAAAAAAATTAATCAATGCAAATTAATTCAATATTTAAATATTTTAAATTGGGTTTGATTTACACATAAATCCAACAGATCTTTTGCATTTTTCATGTCGATTTTGGGAAAAGTCCCATGCACTTTGTTGTAAAAAGTAAAAAATGAAAAGAATAGGGTAATTGTATATCAGTTGTTGCATATGCCCAAATACTAGTGTATCCACTAGAGATGGTCATTTCAAAATTAATTTTCTACACTTTATGTTTTTAGTAGCAGTTCAATCTTGTTGCCATGCTTGCTTTGTTAGTCATTTTGCTTAATTTATTGTATGAGGAATGACAGCGTCTCAGCAATGTGAAACCAAATCTTTTCAAAGAATATGAACCATTCTATCACCTTACCTGTAGGCTTTGGAAAATATGAAACAAAAAAATAAAATTTAAAATCCACATTTTTGGGAATTCTAATGGTTTGTTTTAGACAAAGGGTTGGCTTGTTTCCCTTTTTGTTGCACAAGTGAACAATTAGTTTACCTAATATATCTTTCTACCAAAAAAATGTTTACCTAATATTAGAGATATATCTTCTATTTGAAAACTTTTCTTCTTATTTTTTGCTTTCTTGGGTTAAGTTTTACATTTTTTTTCTTGATCATTATGTGTTAGGCTATTATGCCATGTTTTCTATCTCCTCTTTCATGATGATCCTATGGAGTAGATGCCTTCAGATGCTTTATTATCACATGCAAGGATTAAAGTATCGGTATCGGTCGCTGTATCGGTCGATCAAAATTAAGATACGTATCGGAGGGTATCGTATCGTATCGGAGATACGCTAAGATACGCTAAAGATACGCACATAAATGGATAGGGAACACATTTTTATACACTTTTGCATAAAAAAACAGTTAAAAAAAGTTATATATAACATGTAGAATGCATAAATACTTAAGTGAAGGGTATCGTATTGATAGACAAATATATTGAGTTGAAAATGTTCAAAATGATGAGGGTATGGTATTGATAGACAAATATATTTTTTTGAGAAAAATCAAAATTTTCCATGGAAGTTGTAGAACACTTGTTTTTACATAACATATAAAAAATCTAAACATTTTTAATCATTGAGCATGAGTAGATCTAAGAAATTTGAAATAAATTGAAACCCTCATTTTCTCTTGAAAAAAGTTTGTAAATCCTTATAAATCCAATGATTTCATGTAATAATGATGCACAAAATGTGATTCTAAGTATGATGAACTAGGGGTGTCAATTCGTGGCCCGAACCGACTAAACCGATCGGGACCGACCGTTTATTAAACGTGTCGAGCTTGAGCCCGGACCGTTTATTAAACGTGTCGGGCTTGAGCCAGGCCCGTTTATAAACGGTTGGTCTTGGTTTTGCTACTTGGACCGTCGGGCGCCAGACCTAGACTGACCGTTTAACACCCGATCGAGACCGGCCTATTGTGCACTGGCCTAGCCCGACCCTTTAATGATTGTAGAATACCTATTTTACCCCCCAAATTAGAAAGTAAAAAACTAAAAAGTAAAAACATGTTCATATTTTAAATAATGGTTATATTTGGTATCATTTATTAATTTATTGTCATTTTTTTGGGTTTGCATGAGTGGGCCGGAATATAAGAGCACATTTTAAAGAGGGTCCGTTTAAAAACCGGTTAAAGCCCGTTTAACATTAAACATGTCCGTAGCCCAATTAAGGCCCAACTAAAGCCCGATTAAGGTGGCCCGATTATAGCCCGAGGCCGACCGACCGAATATAAAGTGTACCATGCCCTCAATAACTAAGTCCGATTAGTTAAATGGGCGGACACGGTGTAGCCTTTGAAAGTCTTTAAGCCTGATTAAGCCCGATCGAAACCGAACCGACCCGACCGGTTGACACCCCTATGATGAACCTTAGATTTGTAAAAAAACTTGAAAATCTAAGGTTAAAGTTGAAAAAAGTGAGTAAAGATTCAAGAACTTACTATTCAAAATTTTCAACTTTCAAGTTCAAGGTTCTTCTTGGACTATGTTTTTCTCCTTCTTTGAACCATTCACTTCGACAATGTTTCTTTCAATCTACCATTTGAGTCTCCAAAAAGGTGTGTGAATCAAAGGGGAAGAAAGAAGAGAAATATAGAAAACTATTGGTGAGAGTTTGAAGTGTTTGTTCAAACAATAAAAGGCACATTCACGGGAATTTTCATATTTTCAGTCGATACGTACCGATACAGTACGATACGGCTCGATACATACCGATACGGTCGATACATACCGATACGTACCGATACTCTCGGGAATTTTCAGATTTTCAAAAGTTCGTATCGTAGAGTATCGTACGTATCGGTACCGATACGGTACGGTACGGTACGATACGCAGGATACAGCGATACGTAAAAGGGGGCCCAAAATTCCCCGTAGCGTACCGGTATGTATCGTGCCGATGCCTACCGATACGGATACGTATCGGACGATACGGCACGATACGCACCGATACTTAAAACCATGATCACATGCAATGATCTTGTCATGTATGGTGTTCCTGTATTCTTTTAGGTATTTCATTTTTCTTCTAATGTACGTCATATGGTGTATGGGTTTTTGGCGTTATGGGTTGTCATCGTTTGTTTCTTTACCTCCCAATGATACCTTCATAATGATTGATATATTTAGATGATATAATGCTATGTCATGTTTGATATGGTTTGGTTCTCATTCTTGTTTATAGTAAATGCCTTTACCTCTCCATGCATATGGTCTAAGATTGATGCTCGCATTACTTTTCTGGTGCATGCTTATTTCTTATGTTGGATCTAGGTTAATTTTGTCTATATATTGTTATATGTTTCCCGGTAAGTATAGAAGACTCGTGGGTAGACCTATTTATCTGAGTGCTTTTGCATCATAGATTATAGGTTTTTATTGTTTTACATGTTTTTCGTTGTTATAAGAGGTGATCTCAAGTCCATCATTTCCAGCGTGTTCCTTTGGTTTTCGTAATTGATTTAGATCCATAAGAGATTTCCTATAATTAGGAATTTTGGGGATTCTTTTAGGGTTGTTTTAACCCTAGCAGTGTTTTGGTAATATCTTTCGTATTTTATTATACACGAATTTTCATGGTTATTTTGCCCTATGTTCATCATAGGATTTAGGGTTGTGATTGTGTTGTTTGATTTTTTGCATTCGTGTGATTTCCTTTTATCTTTCATGCACTATGCATTTAACCTTTACATATGGGCATTAAGGCATGCATAAGAGTTAGGCTTTGAGTCATTCTTGTATAGTCATTGCCTTATATATGTTAACCTTTTTTACACTAACCTTGCAACCAAACGCTCTGAGTTTGTTTTTCTCACTTTGTTCTTATTTTAAATTTGGTATACTACTCTTTGGTCTGTTGCCAAACGTTTCAGGCTTGTTCCTTGAGCACTAACTCTTTACTTTGATTATTTTAGTTAATTTCTGCTTGTGTTATACTTAGTTTAGCAAAGTAAGAGGGAGATCGGTTTAACCGGACACATTGGGATGCCTAACACCTTTCGTGGATCATAACATTGACCTGAACTTAGATTAATTGTTCGACCAATTGCCCCACTGAGTGGTCATGGAGTTAATTTATGTTTTGCGTGTCTTAAACTCTAATATAAGTGGCAACTCTTTATTTGGTTCATCCCTCTCTCTTTCCTCAAAGAGTTTAGATGAAGGACACATGGCGATCTCACTGTTCACCCATGGTTTTCACATGATGGTGTTGAGACTTTTATTATTGCCAAATGTGACGCTATCATTGGATTTTCTACCTCTTCTATCGAAGGCGGTGTAATTCAGGATGCAGTCCTCTTGGTACAAAGTCTTTTTTTTGGTAGAATTGGCTTGGAGTCTTCATATATTCTGATCCTCTCTACCTTTAATCATGACTCTTAATAATTTTGACATGTAATTGAATAGGCCACGATGATATAGTTTCACTTTTTAGTTTCTTTTTCTTTATATATTGTTTTTATTTGATGTCGTGATTTGTTAAGGGTGAAAATTGTTTACAGTCAGCCATTGCATTGGTACAGTGAGCATCAGGTGACTGAAAGTCTCTTGAAACGCATATCCAAATACTCTTAACCCTCCAACATTCACCACACCTTACCCTCACTGCATTAGATGTGAACTCCTACCAACGAGGCCAATTTTTGGTAAAGGCCACCTTTAGATGTTCTTCATCTCTTTAGTCGCTTCAAGCACCCTCGTTATTTTCATTCACATATTATTTGTCCGCATGACAGAATGCAAGTGGGGCTATCATGTTTCATATTTAATAAAAATAAAGCAGGGCTGTAGTACAAATGAACGGTCAAGACGACTGAACATCAAAGTTGACTTTTCCACAATGCATCGACGGCCGTCAACGTTCAATTCTGGTTTCTATGGTGGTCGTCCCTGAACCTTTATTTTTTTCCTGGTAAATGTAGAATTGGAACATTTAGCTTCGTAGGTTCGACGTCACTACGTCGCTCTCATTTACATCATTATGCGCTTCTTATTAGTCCAATTTGCCAGCTGCCACTAGCTTTTCGAGCGGTTGAGCGATTCTTGGGCACTACGAAACTAAAATCTACGATCAAGTAGTTGTATGTTCAGGGAAGTTCTCGTGCTTTAATGGTCGATTGGCGTCTTTAGGACTTTGAAACGTTAAAGGATTCTAATCATGCCGTAGAACAAACTCTAGAGATAAACGATTAAAACACCTAATCAAATGCCCTTCAAAAAGTCTTGGGGCCCAAGTCAAGTCTTTCCGTGTTTTTTTTTCTCTCGCCGCCTCACTGAGTCCTGTTATCTAGAAGGAACTGATTTTATAAAAACACCCCCGAATTTACCACTTAGATTCTCTTCTCACAGGGGTATTTTCATAAAAACAAACACTCTAGAAAAATCGTGAATCTTTAAGAGGGTCCCACAGTTATAAATAGTCCGTGATATATACCACTACCAAGCAAAGCTCCATCTCTGCCAAATACCCTTCCGACACGTGTCAACGCAATAAACTTGTAGCCTTCCTCTCACCGACTTACGGAAATGTCTTCGAGAGAGAGAGAGAGAAAAAAAAAAAGCTATACCGAAACGTCACGTGCTCCTAACCCATCAAACAAACTTCAAAACTATATAAACCCATTCTCCCTGTACCCTACACATCATACGCAGCCATAGAAACAAAACTCCAAAAGACTTCTTAATCGTTCTTCTTTGGCTTTCTGTTGCTCTGAGTTTTAAGATTTAGGTTTGGGTTCTAAAGCAGAGATGATAAGGGGTTCGAGGACGGCCTGTCAGCTGCTAAAGCAGCTTGGGCCACGGCTCTTTTCGACGGCAACCCTAAGCGAACCGGCTACAGAGATTCTGAGAAGCGGGACTGCTGGTTTCTTCCACACAACTACAACTGGCGTGCCAGTTCGAACCAGCGTGGCTTGGGTAAGGTTCCCAGTGGTTGGTGTACGGCATGGAAGTACCATGGCCTTGAACAAGGAAGGGGAAGAAAAAGAAGTGAAAACCAGTTCTGCCGCGGGTGAACCGGAGGAGAAGGCGATCGCTAGCTACTGGGGCATTGCTCCTCCTAAGATCACTAAGGAGGATGGCACGGATTGGAAGTGGACCTGCTTTAGGGTATGTTGCGATCGCTTCTTTTTAAAATTTCAGCCCTTCTTTCTCTCCAAGAAAAATGGAGATGTGTATTTTCGTCATTGTGTTCTGAAATTATTATTATTATTAATTTTTTAATTTTTTAATTTTTTATTTTTTTTGTGGTGAAGCCATGGGAGACGTACAAAGCGAATCTTACGATTGATCTGAAGAAGCACCATGTCCCAACTACGTTCTTGGATAAAGTAGCTTTCTGGACCGTCAAGGTTCTCCGATACCCAACTGATCTCTTTTTTCAGGTATGGTTAGCTGTATTAATATTTATACAGAATTAAATTTAAGTTGAAAGTACAAAACTAGCCTTGGATCTCTCCTTTTATTCAATTAAATAACTAAAAAAAAAAAAAATCAATGAAAATTATCTCTTATCTCTAGATCTATAAACTTTTGAATAAATACTCCCCCAAAAGAAAGAAAGAAAAAATAAAAAACCTATGCTTGAAAGTTTTATTTCTTCTCCCTTCCACTTTCTAGGTTTTTGCAAATTTTTAATTTCCATTTAATTCTATGGAGGGTGAGGGTGATGGTATGTGGCCATTTTAGGTTTTTACACCTTGTCTGAGATGAGGATCTCGCATTTGGTGGTTGGGAATTTCTTGGAGCGACTATCTAGATATACCCAATCCTTCGGTGCACTGGGTGCCCGTGCTGATGACCGAAGAGGACCTGAACCCACATTTTGTGTGAAAATTTGTTATATGTGATAACCAAAGAAATGGAATGATTAACTTCTCTTTTAGGTTGACAAATACAGACTTAAGTTGTTATGCAAAAAAAAAACCACCGTAGGTATTTGTGTATTTTCCAAAATCCAATTGGGATTCCATTTCTTTGGCTGCAAATGTGCTATGATCCATGATTACAAAACTGAGAATGAATACAGATGCATGAATGCATGGTGTCCAATTTTCCACGTTTTCCTTAACGTGCCGGTTTGGTAATAACGACTACTCATGACGCGGACGAGTCAGTCCGAGTCTACAAAGAAGATGCTTTGAGTCTTAATTAGTTCTAAACTTTGATCTTTAATCTTATTACTACAGACACGATACGGTTGCCGGGCTATGATGCTTGAAACAGTGGCAGCGGTGCCAGGCATGGTTGGAGGGATGCTTTTACACTGCAAGTCTCTTAGGCGATTTGAACACAGTGGAGGATGGATTAGAGCTCTATTAGAAGAAGCAGAGAACGAGCGAATGCACCTCTTGACATTCATGGAGGTTTCTCAACCAAGGTGGTATGAAAGAGCTCTTGTCTTCGCAGTTCAAGGAGTGTTCTTCAATGCTTATTTCTTGGGTTACATGATCTCTCCCAAGTTTGCTCACCGAGTTGTAGGATACTTGGAAGAAGAAGCGATTCACTCCTACACCGAGTTCTTGAAGGAACTTGACAAGGGTAATATTAAGAATGTCCCAGCACCGGCTATCGCCATTGATTACTGGCAGATGCCACCGGATTCCACACTCCGGGATGTCGTGTTGGTTGTGAGGGCCGATGAGGCGCATCACCGTGACGTCAACCATTTTGCATCGGTAAGGATCTTTGCCTTCTTTGTGTTGTTTCTACTGACTATTCTTATAAGTCAGGACCAAGTTTTCTTGCACCCACGGTGATCAATGGTTTCTCCTATTTAGAGATAGGAACATATATGTGGGAATATTCTTTAGAATATTTTTTATTATTCTCCCATATATCAATTAAGTAATTGATTGATATCAATTTAGAAAAGAGTCCTACTTGACACACCTTCATGGAAATGTGCACAAACCACCTAAAATAGAACTTTAGGTCCTTGGTAAATTAAGAAGACTTTTTTAAGGATAAATAGATATGGAATTAAGTCTAACAAATGATTTGTTTGAATTTGCTTGGCTGCGCAGGACATACACTACCAAGGACATGAGCTGAATGTAGCCCCTGCTCCACTTGGATATCACTGAAGTAAGGGGAGAAAAAACTTTTTCTTCCCAGTAAAACATTTGAAGCATTGTAAATTTTTTATTTTATGTGATATGAAAGCTTAGTATTTTCTTCTGATAAATATGAGTTGGCTCATCATTCTGCCCATCTCTTTTTTTTTTTCTTTTATTTACTACAACTACTGGTTGTAAAAATATAAACTTTATAAATTATGTTGAATATTGTTTCATCACTTCCATTCGCATAATTTTACTTCTTGGTTTCCAAATTTTCTTTTATTTTTTCTTTGTTACGCAAAGAATGAAATAAAAATTTAAAATAAATTATTCATATTATCCGTAACCCCAACCTCAAAGGTCGGATCACGTTTTCGTCCAAGAACATTTAAGTACTCCTCTTTGATCGCCGTTTGGACCCCACTCAACTCAACAATCTATGTTGCAGAGAGAAAGAGACCATGAATGGTGTCCACGCTGCAGCCAAGGGACCATACGTTGTATTGGTATGAAAACGTGATCCAGCCTCACATCCTCATGAGTCCGGATCAGGGCAGCATAATTACTGTCTCCAGATGTCTTTCGAGGCAACACGCGTAAAATCGCTAACGGAGGGCAACAGAGCAGGTGAGGGCCGTTTCTGTTGCTCTTTATTCATTTTCCTCTCTCTATCTCTCTCTCTCTCATAACATGTTCCTAATCTTCCGTTGAAACCTGCAACTTTCCTCATCATGGTTTTAAAACTCAGATCGAATCGATCAGTATTGTTCGAATTGGAATAGTATATGCATGATAAAAGAGTAAAATCATAATAAAAATGATTTGTTTTCAGAAGAACACTGGCAGATCTATGGGATCTGGTCAGATCCAAGCTGATTTCAAAGTCAGAATGGTATGATTTTCACCAATCCCACGATCGTTCTTAAGTTTTAAAACTTTCCCCCAACCAGCCACGCATGCCCCATCCCAACCCTCTTTTTGCGAAAACCAACCCGAGTGTCGCACCCTTGTTTGCAACCTCACCCGACTGCCCGTCTCGCTTCCCTGCTCCCTCTCGACCCTCCAACTCCACCATGCTGCCCCGCCCAGCCCAGTAAATATGACGTAACAAGCGGAAATGGATCAGATCGGGTAGACAATGACTCAGCATCGAACCGAAGATTTTCATGCATGCCGAGCTTTTTGGCATTCCAGAAATTGGAAGACAGCCATGGGCCCCAATTAAAACCAGCCTGATTTAATTGAGTTGTTCATGTATATGATTGGTTGATATTGGGTTTTTTATTTTTAATTTTTAATAAAATTTGGGACCAAGTTGATGATCCAATCAGCTCAGTTGACCATTGTACAAACCACAAATTGGTTTCTTTTTCCATTCAAATTGAAGAAATTGTTCAGTTTCCAATTTTTGTTCTATTTTTTTCTTTTTCTCTCAAAATTTCCATTAGTGTTAATTCTTTCATGTGATTTAGTTGTTGTTCCAATCACCTCAAGCTGCATAAACGAAGCCTTCATTGATACATTATAATGTAACACAAAAGAAAGAGATGAAAGGGTGCGGGAAGGCATGGTGGAGTTGGAGGGCCGGTAGGGAAGGAGGTGGGCAGTCGGGTGGGGGTGGGGGTGGGGATGGGGGCTGGAGTTGTAGACAAGGGTACTGTAAGGTTAATTTTGCAAAAAGGGGTGTTGAGGTAGAGGAATGGATGGGGCGGGGGTGGGGTAGTGGGTGTGGGAGTTGCATTGGAGACGAGGGAGTTGGGGTGGGTTGAGGGGGTGTAGAGACCATGACTGAATGTCTCAATGGGACACACGTGATCATACGCTTCAAAATTGTTATGTCGGGTTGTGACATATGATCTACTATAGCAAGGGTGCACGTCAAATGCCAAAAAGGGAGTCCCCACCTAGAATGATGAGCCTAGGACCCAAATAGATCTCTCCATTGGGAAAGAGAAAACTATGACTCAAAGCCGGATAAAGGGGATGGTTAACGTCTCAATCTCTAGACAAGTGCCGAATTATGAAGTGAGAAAGTGTTAGGCACCTATCTCGCCTGACCTGAAGATCAGTCTCTTTCTATCTAGACGTGTGTAAAAGTTGCTTGTTAAGTACTAAGTCATAAGTGATGTCTTAATCTAAGTCGGATCCAAATGTTTAACCCTAACTAAGTTTCTAGGTTTAGATGTGTCCAGCTGAAGTGGGTTCAAGTGTGTGTATGTGTAGCATCATATGACAAGTTAATAATCAATTGAATGTTAAAAATGGAAATATACACACAAAATAAATGACCAAAAAAATGTAAATATATAAAAGTGAATCATGATATATAGAAGAGGAATGAAAAATGGTAAGGAAATCAAGGAGATGAAACATTGAGGATGGGCTAGCTCTCCCATCATTTGCTATTGGGAAATCAGATCAACGCTCCTATACGACGGGCTGGTATTGTGGGCCAGCCACGCCTGTCCTATACGTATCATAAACTATACCTTAGGATTTTGGGTACTTCTTTTGTTACACCCGTGCCCTAATCCGGTCGAATTTGAACTGTTGTGACAGGCTTCGGATCGGAGATCGAAAGTACGATTGGGTTTTGGCTCGTGGCTGCACATTGTTGAAGGGGTAGAGATGACCCCACATGTTCATGCATCGCGTGCTTGTCTAATTGGAGGGGATTCATACCTTCTAATCCCAGACAGTAAGTGACCCGACTCCCCACACTTGATTTCTGGCACGTATCATAATTGTCGAAAAGCCTTGGGCATGTCCGAGAGCAACCACCAGTGCGAGACCAACCATGGGATAGCAAGCTGTCTTGGCCATTAGAAACAAGCCACCGAAAGCTGCCTGGGCATGAATCCGGTGCCTGTTTCCAGTGGGTCCACAGGCTGTTGTCGAGATTTCGATGCCCGTGGGTCCGGCCACTCACATCGTAAATGGTTCCAGATGATTGAAAATCATCCTCAGCACCTTCCTCTTGATGTGAACACCTTATGGACCCAAATGTGCAGGTCCTCGTGCCCCAAAACTCATTTTAACTCGATTGGTTCAAAAGAGGCCCAAACCAAATGGACCTTAAGGCCAACTTAAGTTATAAGTTGGGAAATGAGGATTCATTTCCTCATTTCCCTTGTACCCAACATAGGAGAGGAGAGAAAGAGGAGAGGAAAGAAGAAGAAGAGGAAGGAGAAGGGGATTGGAGGCCTACCTTGGTGCCGGTTGTCGCCTTGTTGTCGGAATCGCTGCTGGAGGTAAGTATAACCTCCTATGCCACTCTCTCTCTTAGTGTACATATCATGTTAAGGTTGTAGGATGGGTGTTCTACCCTCCCGGTGTTGTTGGCGAGATCGAACCAAGCCTGGTTAGCTCCGGCAACATGTAATGCCAAAAGACCAACTAGGGTTTTGATCACTAGATCACCGTATCTCCCAAACGACTCAGTGGAATTGTAATTTTTTTGGCTTAGAATGATGCTAGGGACATCCCCTACAAACTCCATGGAATAAATCCCGACAATTGGGCCCGAGCCGAAAAGCCCCAAATTGTTGGACTGCCTTGTACCTCCACCGAAAATAGTCTACTAGATCCACTAGGTCTATTTTCGGTGGCATATTTCTGGTGGACATGGAGCTTTATGTGCTCTCTGTCACCTCCACTGGAAACAGGTCTGATATTTTCGGTGGAAATGCCCTATTTTCGGTGGTTGTGTTCGGTGACATTACTATCATTGGGAGACAATGTCTATAGATTTTGGGGGTGACTTGTGTAGGTCCCTCCCGATGTTACCGACACGTACTGATGTACGATTCCCTTTGTGTCTAGGATAGTGACGCGCACGTGTCCCAAAGTCAGAATTGATTTGATCAATCAGTGGCCTTATTTGAACCCTAAAACAAATAGAGATCAATAAGGTGAGGAATGGACTGTGTTTATTTTTGGAATGTTATTATTTATTAAAATTACTCACATGCTTAGAACTATGTTTAATTGTACTTGTCATTTTTCGATTATGATATTAATTGTATGGAAATATATGATGGGATCCGGTGTGGTCGAGGTGGTACCGGTATCGTGATCACCATGTGTTTGGATGTGTGTGTGTGTGGGATGGAATCCGGCATGGCTGAGGTGGTACCGATGCCGTGATTACCATATGTATATTGCATTCATGCATTGATTATGTGCATTAGAGTTAGTTGTAGTCGCGGGTTACACTTTTGGCCAAGGTCTCGCTAGTATCATGTACCTTGGGACTACATTTGAAAATGGATACGCTTCGTGGCCGAGGTCTTGCCAATGTTGCGTAGTCCATACTCAACTGTGATATGTATGCTAGAATATGTAAATGGTCTTGGGTTTCACTTTGTGGCCAAGGTCTCTCTAGTATCGTGTACCTGGGATTGTATTTAGAGATGGATCACACTTTGTGGCCGAGGTCTCTCCGGTATCGTATAATCCATACTAACTGTATCATTATGAAACTTGTAGTATATATGTGATCAGGTATCACTCCCTATGCTACGCATCCTTGCCAACAGGGGTTGAGGTGTTGGATAACCCATTGTGGTATGTTTGATGAGCCTTTCTGAAGTGCCACTCCCGCGGTACGATGTGATTGTTGCCGGAGGCAGGAACCTGTCCAGCATGGCCGATGTGTCACCGGTGCCATGACTGTCAGGAGGGGGTTATCAGGGTTTTGTTGGGTGACCCATGGACGTATACGGGGATCGACAAGATTCTAATCACAGCTAGGGTTTGTATCACTGTGTAGTCGATGTCATTTTCGAGACAATCACATTGGCATAAGAAATTTTGAGAATTTCATAAATCCATAATTGTTTTCTTCTTTTAATGAGTCAATTTCAAATGAGATTGCCGGCTTCTAGAAAGCCAGATCTGCCTTGGTGATCTTTCCTGATCCAAGTTTTGAATTCTAGGAAAAGTTAACAATGTAAATTCGAACTCCTACTCTTGTCAGGTCAAAGCTGGATGCTTCATCATTTTTTCCTGATTCTTATAAAGTTCAAAGATGCACTATCAATGTTCCAAAATTTGGATTGAGCAAGAATTCTATTGTAGGCCTCGAAATTTCAAATGATGACAATCTCTTCTGATTTTGATTTGCCTATGGCCCATGCCAATGGATGCAAATGGTTTATGATGTGAACCAAAAATATTATTTCAAGTGAAATGGGGATACACCATTATTTGGAAATGATCCACGAGGAACTAATAGACTCAAACTCCAGATGGCTTTGACTAGACATCATTCTAATCAAGGACTAAAAGGGATAGATTTGGAAGGCTCTTCAGATGATTTAGTGATAAGCATAAGAGTTAGTGATAAGCATAAGGGCTTGTGGAGATAAGCTTGAAGGTTGTGATGATTGTCTATGATGGTATGAATGGGTTTGATGGTGAAATGAGGTGAATGTTCCCTCTCTTCAAAAAAGTATCTAAAATTGAACTGAAATGAGAGTCAGTCCATGTTTTCCATTTTCTCATCATATGCCCCATTGCCAAGGAGATAGTCCTTAAATCTGAAGCCCTTATTCAAAGAGTTTTCTCCATTAGGAGGTGACGATGATAGATGAAGTGATGTTGTAGAAAATATTGGACTCTTCCGAAAGGGTTTTGCCCCAGCAAGGCAGTTTCACTAATTCTTCTCCCTCTCTTTTTATCACTTGCACTGAAGCTCTTTTTCAATAAAATGTTCCCACTTGGTGCCACTGAAATGATGAAGTGACTTCACACATAATGATGGACTCCCTCAGGCTACAAAAATATTTGTATCTGACAGTCCTTAGTGTTGGACTCATGCCCCTGCATATTGTGTATCTCAATACCTTTTTTGCCCTTATTATTTACCCCATCGATGGAATACCTTCTCCTTCAAGGTGCTTTTGGCAGTCTTATTGTTGGACCATTTAGTTGATCATGAGAGAGATGATTTGAAAAGATGAGAAAGAAATATGTGGACAACTGGATGGAAAGATGACATGAATTCATTATAAGAATGAAGAGAAAAAGGTAGGCCGGACTCATATTTGGGACAAGCTTCCTACGTACACTTAGAGGGGATCATGTTAATGTAGTTCAAAAAATGGAACATTATTTTAGTCTCAAAGCATTGATGACTAAGCTTTGTCACAGCCGGGTGAGCCCAAAACTTTCGTTGAAAAATCCAATCATCTTATAACCCAAGAGGACTTTGCTAGGTTGTAATGGGTCTTAGGACTTGGTTCCAAATGACAAAAAATGTTCAAATGTGCCCTAAGGTCTTACTAAAAATTTCGGTAACTCTTGCCCCAATCGATCTTTTCTTCCATGTTTTATTTTCTAAGAGTCCCTTCCTTTTTTTCTTTTTTTTCTTTTTTGGCCCCTGATTGGGCCATTGCCTCTCTTCTTTTTCAAGGAGTGTCTGAACCTTGAAAATTAGGTTCCATCATAGCCGAGCGAGTATAGAGCTTACGATGGGAATATTATTATCATTCAATCTAGGAGGACTTTTCTGGATTGTAATGGGGCTTAGGACATGAGTACAAAGAAGAGGATAAAGGCTCAAATGTTTCCCTTATGATCCAACCAAACTTATATCAGTTCCACACTGACCTTCTTATTTCTCCATTCCTTCAATTGAGAAGTAGCATCACTTGTACTTATCACCAAGTTCAAAGGGAACTTCGTTTTTTCATTTTTGATGAATGATCCTTTTGTTGTGAAAGAGAAAGCTTCTTTTAATGGAATTCTCTCTCTCTCTCTTCTATTTTGTTGGAAGGAATTTTTCATCTTCCCTTTCTCTTGCTTCTTTTTTTGCTTTTTTTTTTTTTCCTTCTTTTGAGAGAGAGTGTAGACACCTAATTTTGTCACCCCCCGGCGATGATGACACAAGAAGAATTACATGTTGGACATTTTAGACTTGGAGAATTTTCGAGCTTAGAGTAGAAAATGACCATTTTTTTCCTATAAACTTTCAAGAGAAAATGTTTTCAAAAATTAGAATTTGATGTTGTGGATTTTTTTTGTTTGTCCCCTCAAGTCGGACATTACATTTTGATGCGAGAACTATGCGAATCGATGCCTGATTCTCTCTTTCATTATATGATCCGGGTCCCTACTTTATGCATATTTTTGTAAAGGTTTTCGGTCGAGACCACAATCGTGTCTCACATCATTAGATAGTGCTCGGACTGAGCTTTCTAATGACATATTATATGTCGAATTCTGACTAACGGTTTGAAAGATATGACCCCCGGAAGTTGACTCCAATGTTCAGTATCAGATTCCATTCCGAGCAACCATGGAGTGCCACATGACGCCCAAACCCCTTTGTCCAAAAGCAAGCATTTTTGGACAATTCTCTCTAGTTTTTTAGTCCCACATCGAAAATAAGAGAGAATTGTCTCAAATCCCAAGGCTATAAGTATAGCCGTTCCTCTCTTCCAAAAGAGGAGGAGAAAAAATTGAGAATTTGGGAGAGAGGATGGCCCCATTAAGGTTTTGCCTAACTTCTTCCCTCTAAAATCAAATATTCTCCAAGTCTAAAAGTTTAACACATTAATCCTTCCTTGAGCCGGGAGATCTAGTCCGGTTCGGTTCAATTTGGGGCTTGAAGCACAAGGATTATCTCCCCTTGTTTCTTGATTAAAGCTGGGTTTAAGGTATTTTTTTCTCCCAATAGCGATTTAGAATTAGTTTAATTAATAGATTAGTTTCTAATTTATTAATAATTGATTTATTTAGATTACAATTAGGTTCAATTAGTTTCAATTAGGTTTAATGTTTTTTATTAAATGTGAATTGGTTTATTCCAGTTCAATTGGGTTTATTTTGTTTTAATTGGGTTCAACATAGTTTGATTTGGGTCGTTGGGTCCAACCGTTGATCATTCTAATCCCTTTTTTTTTTTTTTTTATTTGGTTTGTTTTCTATTACTATTATATCTTGGTTTAATGAATCAATTTTATTTGTGGCTTAATATATTTACATCACTAGATTTGATTTGATTTAGTTTTCTTTTTGTTGCTTTTTTTTTGGACCCTTAGATCAGAATCCTATATGTAACTTAATCCCACTGTTTATTCTCTTTTCTCTTCCATCTTTCTTCTTCAGCTACCCCTCTCCACTCCCTTCTCCTTCCTTTCTATCTCCTTAACCGAACCTGCACCTATTCTCCTTGTTCTTCTTTTTCTTCTTCTTCTTCCTCTCTTCTTTTCTCTTTTACCATGGCCGAACCCTTTTCACTCCCTTCTCCTTCCTTTCTTTCTCCTTAACCGAATCTGCAACTCACTCCCTTATCCTTCTTCTTCTTCTTCTTTTTCTTCTTCTTCTTCCTCTCTTCTTTTCTCTTTTACCATGGCTGAACCCTTTCCACTCCCTTCTCCTTCCTTTCTTTCTCCTTAACCAAACCTGCAAGTCACTCCCTTCTGTTTCTTCTTCTTCTTCTTCTCATCTTCTCCTCCTCTTCTGTTCCTCCTAACAGAACCTGCAACTAACAGCTCTTCTCCTTCTCTCCTTCTTCTTTTTCTTTTCTGTTCCTTGCTACTGTATCCACGAACCTGCAACCACCTATTCACCTCCTCCTCCTTCTTCTTCTTCTTCTTCTTCTTCTTCTTCGTCTTCTTCTTCTCATCTTATCCTCCTCTTCTGTTCCTCCTAACCGAACCTGCAACCGAACAGCTCGTCTCCTTCTCTCCTTCTTCTTTTTCTTTTCTGTTCCTTGCTGCCGTACCCATGAACCTGCAACCACCTATTCACCTCTTCTGTTCCTCCTAACCGAACCTGCAACCGAACACCTCTTCTCCGTCTCTCCTTCTTCTTTTTCTTTTCTGTTCCTTGCTACCGTATCCACGAACCTGCAACCACCTATTCACCTCCTCCTCCTCCTCCTTCTTCATTTTCTCCTCCTCTTCTGTTCCTCCTAACCGAACCTGCAACTCACCTCTTCTCCTTCATTCTCTCCTCTTCTATGCTCCAATCTCCTTCCCTTTGCCAATATCCATCTCCAGCCCATCGTCTTCTCTTCTTCTTCCTATTTTTTTTTTTTTTTGTTATTTCTTTAATTTTCTGATTAAATACTCCATATTTGTAATACTCACAACCTGTTATTTCATTTATGTTTTCTATATGGAATCTTCCCCTCCTTTTTTTCTTTATTTTTCTTTTATCCATTTTTGGTTTGATTTTCATTTTATTTCCCTCTTAATAACATATGGGACGTAGTCTAGGGTGTATGTTAGCAAAGGCGTGGCTGGCCCCCCCTCAAACCGGCTTGTAGCATTAGGTGTGTTTCTTGGGTTTTCGGGTTGATAAAAATGAACCCGTTTCGGTCCATTTCTTTTTATCTCAAATAGTGTGTCCCTTTAGAATTAATTGTGTATTTAATTTAGATTTGGATATCTTGCCATATTGATAATCATTAGATTTAGATAGGTTAGTCATTGTCATGTTTGCCATGCTTTGTGTTTATTAACATGTTTTTGATACTTGATGATTCTTTTTTTTGTTTAAATCAATCCATTTTTCTCATGCATGTAGGTTAGCTAGTATTCATATTCTGTCAACTTCTCACTCATATAACCACGTGGGACATTTACAACCATTGTATATTTGACATAATAGTTAGATTCCATTTACTTAAATTGAGGTAGTTAATTAAATAATTATTTTAATTTATTAAATAAAGTCTTAACTCATTAGATTAATTAAGGTTCATAATGCATTTAATTGACTCTTAAAATTTGGTTTTAATTGTTTAAATTATTAGATTGATTAGGTTTTCCAAAACTTCCATCTCGAATAGTTAGATTTGGGTAGCTTTCACCATTCAATTCAAGTTTTTGTCTTTCTTTAAAAAATCTTTTTACCTATTAGATTAATAGATTAATTAGGATTGCAATAATTCATTTCACAAATTATTAGGGATTATGATTAATCATTTTAATTAATTCAATTTAGGATTTCATTAATTCATTAATCGACCATCTAGGTTAGGCTCAATTAATCGAGTTAGTTCAATTTAGGGTTTCACAAATTGCTCAACTAATCCTAGGTCTAGGCTTATTTAATTAGCTTAATCTAAGACTCATAATACATTAATTAAATCATTTAGGCTTTCTAATTAACGTAATCATTTCATTATTTACATCATAACCTAGCTAGCATAATTTAGACACTTGGCTTAGGGTTTTCACATGTCATACTTAGATACCTAGTTTATAGTTTTCAGTGACCTAGATTTAGGACTAGTTAGTAGGGTACAAACAAACTTTGGTCAAACAAAAGGAGACCGGCCTTAGGGTCGGGCAGACTGGGTGCCTAACACCTTCCCAGTCTGTCACTTGACACTTGTCCAGAATCTTGGTGCAAACCAGCCTTATCCATCAGAGTCATTAGTCTCTCTCCCTTGATTGGGGGAGACATTTATGGGTCCTAGACCCTTTCTAGGTGGCGACTCCCTTTTACCCATAACGTGTATCCCCCCTTGGCATTTGATGACTAGGGGATACTATCTCATCTCATTAGGGTCGACCCCTAGCGTGTGTGTATGCACGTTACTCGCCATATCTCGATTCCGACGGAGGTCCATGATACCTACAGTGGCGACTCCACTGGGGATGTCAGACTCTTGATTGAACATTGTTTGTATAGCTTTGTTTGTACCTTATGGTTGTATATTGACATGTTATTTTTCACTTTTCATCACTTGCATACACTTCTTGCATTGAGCACAGCATGTCTTACCCTTATTCACCCCCGTGGTGTAGCTTCCAGGGTCCCTCACATATGTTTGGGCCGCCCCCAGTTACATCACACCCCTTGATACCGTGCCATTTAGGTCTGGAATACGAAACTTATCGGCGAGGGTGTTACCTTGCTTGCTTAAGGGAGATCACATACATTTAGGTGTGCCCAAAGAGACATTATTGGTTAACACTCTGAGATCGATCTGCTCGAGCTATTCCCCTATTGGTATATCAAAGGGACCATGTACCTCTAATTCATTTCGTGTATACGGGTGATAGGTATATCGGTCTTGTCAAGGTAGCCTTGCTGGTCCTAAACCTAGCCAACATGCATCATGTACTTGAACATAGAACCAATGACTAGGATCAACACAACTAATGTAATATTGTTTGACGATTCATATTGGAACCCCTTATAGTCATTTTTTTACCTGTCTCAATCTACCATTCACCAACGGAAGGATTGGATTTATCATTAACATTAAAGGTGCTAGTGTTTATAACTACACCAGTTGTTGATTCTTACAACTCCACCGTATGATTGGTATCATGGCTATATGCTAACACCACCAGTCCGATGTGGTATAGGTCTTAACCTGGTAAAGGTTTCACACACGCTACCTCGATGTCAACAGTGGACCCAAATTCGTCCACCACGGTTTTTGGTGATTGATTCAGTGTAGAGTTGCCTACATAAGTGTTCTTACAAGAACCACCTTTGCTTGATCCATCACTTGAGAGTTTCTTCAACTTAGGCACACTTCTTTAAGTATGCCGCTAAGTTGATGCCACTCCCACTTGAGCTAACTCTTGTTTGGTCTGGTCGTCCTTGTTTGCGTATGTTTGGCTAGCCTTGTGTTCAAGTAGGAGAGTGTTGTGTATTGCCATCTCACCGTCTATATTTGTCCTTTTCTGGTACTAGTCCGTGACACCAACATCTTACCCCAATCAGCCTTTCTCATTCATCCCACTTAGTTGGGATTGTCCTAGCAACCTCTCGGGACCATCATTCAGTGGTTCTCAATGGCAGGCATTCCTCCACAACCACCTGTGGATAACATGAATGGTCGAATGGCCAATCTAGAGGAAATGATGGCCAACCTCACGGAGGTGGTACGCACACATATGGTCGCACCAAGGGAAGAGGTTCCGGATCAATGGAGTCGCCCTCAAACTCCTAGGTTTGTTCCCCAACCTCCCTACCCGGCCGAGGATGAGTATGACTTCTTTGTCAATGCTCCTACCGCCAGGGCAGTTGAGGATCAAGAGAAAAAGGAATTGAATGATCAGGTCAACCGTTTGGAGAACATTATAAGGAATATGAAAGGGGCAGAAGACCAAATTTTTGATACTAAGGGGCTATGCTTTTTTTCCTAAGCAATCTTGCCAGAAAGGTTCAAGTGGACATATGACAAATTCGATGGAATTGGGGATCCACGTACCCACTTGAAGTCTTTCATTGGACAATTGAGGATAAAGAGGTTCATAGATGAAATGTTGGGTCAAGCTTTTCAATTCTCTCTAACCGGTGCGGCTCACCATTGACTTATGTCTTTAGACAAGGCATCCTCTCGCACTTGGGAGGACATTATGAGAGCTTTCACCAAATAGTATGGCTACAATACTGAAGTGGGATCAATAAGAAGAGAATTGGAAATGACAAGGCAAATGCCGAATAAAGGGTTCACTGAGTATTTGAGGCGTTTCCGTGACAAAGCATCCATGATGAGGGATCGACCAAGTAAGCGAGATCAGATTGCCATGATCATGAGGTCGGTGTGTGGTCCCTACAAGGATGTGTTGTTTGGACAGGCAATATTGACATTTGATGGACTCAGAATGGCAGCCTAGCAGGTCGAAGATGCCCTCGCCCAAGAAGAGCTCCCCAAGTACAGCAAACTTGCTAAGGAGGCTAGTAGCAACAGAAAACCTCCTACCCAACAGAGGAATTCGGGGTCTAATGCCACGATGGCAATTCTTCCCACAACGCCGGCCTCGCCTACTCTAGCAACGCCATTTGTGATTGAGCAAGATGCAACCCCTGCTCCCCGTTGTCCTCGAAGGCAGTTCACTGACTTGGGGACTTCTTTGAGTTTAGTTTTGAATCATTTGCTTCAGGCCGTTCTTATAGTCAAGCCAGAGCCTAGACCCTTACCTGAGCGGAAACCTGATTGGTTCAATCCAAACCTATTTTGTGACTACCATTCTCAGCAAGGTCACGCAACAGATAGATGTTACAAGTTGCAGGAGGCAATCCAAGATTTGCTTGATGCAAAGAAGTTTGAAATTCGGGTCAAATGACCCAATGTTGCCACAAATCCCCTTCCTTAGCATCGAACAGTTAACGCCTTGCAGGAAGATTTAGGAAATTTTGACCTGACTTCCCTTATCATTTTCTATCAATGAAGAGTAGCCAAGCAGAGGCGACCAACGTTGGAGATCTTAGCGGATTTACTTTTCCCCTTGTGGCTGATGTTGTCACTTCTAGTTTAAAAGATCCTATAGAGTCAGAGTTGAGGGAAGATGAGATCAATGGCCTATATGATGAATCTGATTTTGAGACTTACACATAAAATCTTGGTTTAGAGCTAAATGCAGTCAAACTTGAAGCCAATGAGGATTATGACATCATTATCCCCGGGGAAGGGTTCCAGGCAAAGCAAAGGTTTGTGGAGTCTGACGACGAGGTAGAGCTCTACATTCCGGATGAGATAATAGCAGAAACTCGAAGTGGGAAGAACTACAAGGCAGCAGGACTCACAGAACCACCAACAAGGCCAAAAGATCAGGGACTGAACAATAAGTTGATTGAACCGGAGAATCAAGTATTGAGACAGTTGTAGAAGACCCAAGCAAATTTATCTATTTGGGGCTTGCTCATGGCCTCTCCTACCCACAGGGAAGTAGTGTTGAAATCTCTGGCAAGCATCCAAGTTCCAATTGGGACTGATCCAGCACAACTAGCGAGCCTAGTAAGAGCCACGTATGCAGTGAACTCATTGATGTTTGCAGATGCCGATCTCCCTCTTGAAGGTTTGAACCACACAAGGGCTTTACACATAACCATTGATTGCAGAGGATGTCAAATTCCCCAAGTATTGGCAGACAATGGGTCGACGTTGAATGTTTTCCCTCTCAGGACCTTTAAACATTTGGGATTTGATGAAGCCAAGATGAAGCCATCAATGTGTTCGAGCTTATGACAACACTAGGAGGAGCGTGTTGGGAATTTTCACAGTGGTGATAGTAGTTGGACCGGCAGAATTTGAGGTAGACTTCCAAGTTATCGATATTCCTGTGTCTTTCAATATGATTTTAGGCCGTCCATGGTTGCACAAGGCTGGGGCAGTTTCCTCTTCCCTTCACCAAAAGATAAAATTTGTGCTCAAAGGGCAGGTGATCACTATCTTGGCAGATCCTGACTTGGTCAACATGATGGCATTTGTTGATGTGGGGGAAAATAACAACGGTGAGACATCTGAAGTTCATTTGGGAGGTTTTGAGTTGGGCAATATCAATGCAACTTTGGGGCCTAGTTCACCAGGAGAGAGATTTGCTTTGACAGAGTTTAACATCACCAACCTCGGAGTAACCAACATGCTTCTTAAAATGAAGTATTTTCCAGGCATGGGCCTAGGTGTGCGACAACAGGGTGACCCAGATATTTTATCTCTAAATGTGAACACACAACACTTTGGCCTTGGTTATGTTATGACAGAGGAGGACCAACAAAAGATAGCAGCCAAGAAGAAAAAATATGACAGAAATTTTGAGAGATATGAAGGGTTGAAATACAAGAATGAGGGGAAGAATTTGATCCATATGCTTAGCAACGGGGAAAGTTCTGAAGGAAAGGCAACAGAGGCAGGTTATCAGCAGAACAAGACTGTCAAGTATGGGCTACTCAAGGTTTCGAAGTGGAACAACATGGAAGAAGGATCTAAGACCGTCAATGTGACTCCCTATTTCAAAACTCTGAATGGTTATTTTGTCAAAGAAGGGCAAGATTTCTTCTATTGCGGATTCCCATTACCATGGTTAGATGTGTTTTCAGGGGAGAGGCTACCAAGCTTTGAGATCTTCTTTGATTACACGATTGATTGGGCAGAGTTAGAACATTACTCACTGAAGCAGTTTGAACAGGTCCAACATGGACACACAGAGGAAGACCTAGATGTTAACGGTCTCTTTGATAAGGAGATTATGATGATTGGTGGGACCAATGAATCTGAGACACCTTCACCCCACTTGTTGATTCATCGTGCTGAGGGTGTCATTCCTAACTGGAGCTGTTTGGATGAGTTTGTTTACCTTGAGGAGCTGAAATTTATACCTGAAGAGTCGGCCATATCTGGGCCTAAGTCCTTGAAGTTTGTAGGCAGTCCACTAGTTGTTTCTCCTTCTGTTTCTCTCCATGTCGGAGAAGGTATTTCCACTTATGTAGTGTCGGTTTCGGTCGAAGCTAAGTCTGATGTAATTGTCTCAGTTATTAATAAAATGAATTCTTCTAAGTATATTGCTTCTTCCTCTTCCCTATCCCCTCCATCTCCTGATGATGAATGTTGCGATGACCCATCGCCTGAATTTCTCAAATCATTAAAAGCTTTAAAGGAAAAGAAGGCCAAACCTATCTGGGAGGATTTCAGGCTGATAAATTTGGGGTTAGAACATGATCCCCGTGAGGTTAGACTTGGCATGTCCCTTGATGAGTAAGAGACAACCCAATTAATCGAGCTCTTAAAAGAATTTGAGGAGGTATTTGCTTGGTCATATGCCGATATGCCCGGTATTGATGCCAGTATAGTTCAACATGATCTCCCTCTTTTCTCTGATGCAAAGCCGTTCCAACAAAAGATTCGGTGCATGCGTCTAGATTGGGCTTTGATGGTAAAAGAGGAGATTAACAAGCAACTTAGTGTAGGGTTCATTGAGGTGACGAGGTATACTGAATGGTTGGAAAATGGCGTAGTTGTACCAAAGAAGGATGGTTGGATCATGGTATGTGTGGATTATAGGGACATTAATAGGGCAAGCCCCAAAGATAATTTTCCCTTACCCCACATCGATCTTTTAGTGGATAATACTGCGGGGCATGCGCTTCTATCATTCATGGATGGGTTTTCTGGTTACAATCAGATCCAAATGAATCCCAAAGATAAAGACAAGACTTCTTTCACTACGGATTGGGGCACTTATAGATACAGGGTGATGCCTTTTGGTTTGAAGAATGCCGGTGCTACCTACCAAAGGGCCGCCACCACTATCTTACATGATTTGATACACAAAGAAGTGGAGGTGTATGTAGATGACATGATTGTCAAGTCGATTAATCGAGAAGGGCACTTTAAGGCCTTGAGGGTTTTCTTTGAGAGGATCAAGGAGTTCAAATTGAGATTGAACCCACAAAAATGTGTATTCGGGGTGACAGGTGGTATGCTTTTGGGGTTCATGGTAAGTGAGAGAGGCATTGAGATTGCCCCATCCAAAATCAAAGCAATAACAGAAATGTCACCTCCTCAAACGGAGAAGGAAATTCAAGGGTTTTTAGGAAGGATCCAATACATTAGTTGGTTCATTTCTCAACTGACAGCCATATGTGAGTTGATCTTCAAATTACTGAAAAAGGATCAACCTAAGAGGTGGAATCCTCAATGCCAATTGGCTTTTGATTGCATCAAGAGCTACCTGGTAAACCCACCAATCCTCATTCCCCCTACTCCAGGAAGGCCATTGTTGTTGTATCTCTCTGTATTAGAAACCTCCATGGGATCGATGGTGGCTCAGCATGGTCCAGATGGGCATACAGAGCAAGCAATTTATTACCTTAGTAAGAAGTTCATAGACTATGAGACAAGGTACACAACCCTGGAGAAGACCTGTGCAGCTTTGGTTTGGGCAACAAGGAGGTTGAGACATTACATGTTGACCTATTCAGTCTTTTTGGTATCTAGAATGGATCCCATCAAGTATCTTTTTGAGAAACCCGCGTTGACGGGCAAATTAGCACATTGGTTATTGCTCTTAGCAGAGTTCGACATTGTGTATGTCACCCAGAAGTCCATCAAGGGTAGTGTCATCGCTGAACACCTATTCGCACATCCAGTTGTTGATACAAGGCCTTTGAATGACATATTTCCAGATGAAGATGTACTTTCTGTTGAGGTTGAAAATGAGGTTGGCATTTGGCAAATGTTCTTTGATGGAGCCGCCAATCACAAAGGTTGCGGAGCCAGAGTTCTACTTATAACTCCTGAAGGGTTGAACATGCCCATGACATATAGGTTGGACTTTGAGTGCACCAACAACATGGTTGAGTATGAAGCTTGCCTTATGGAATTGAAAGCAACCATCTCTATAGGAATCAAAAGATTGGAAGTATACGGAGATTCATCGATTATCATATGCCAAGTCCAAGGTAAGTGGACAACAAAGGAGGAAAAGTTAAAACCATACCAAGGGTGTGTAGAGTCTCTAATGAAGTAGTTCACAGAAATTAGTTTTGACTATTTCTAGAGGAACAATAACAGGTTTGTCGATGCTTTGGCTACTCTCGCATTGATGGTTGATTTTGGTCCGGGTGAGCAAATATAACCATTCATTATAGATCAAAGAGATCATCCTTCACATCAAGGCTTCGTCAATGCCCTAACAGTAGATGGTAGGCCTTGGTTTGTCCATATTGTGGATTTTATCAGAGAGGGGAAGTACCCTGCAGATGCTACCCAATGAGATAAAAGGTTCTTGAGGCGTTATGCCACCCAATTATTACACGAAGATATTTTATACAAGTGATCTTTTGATGGTGTACAACTGGTGTGCATGGATGAAGATCAAGCATAGACAATCTTGGAGCAAGTACATTAGGGAATCTGTGGCCCTCACATGAATGCCCGTATGTTGGCTAAGAAAATTCTCCGCTTAGGGTATTTTTGGAATACACTAGAAGCCGATTGCATAGAATTTGCAAAGAAGAGCCATAAATGTCAGATTTTTGCCAACCTCATCCATGTGCCCCCAACAGAATTGCACACGCTGAGTTCTCCGTGGACTTTTTCCACTTGGGGTATCGATGTGATCGGAAAAATTAACCCCAAAGCTTCGAACGGGCACGAGTTTGTGTTGGTAGCTATTGATTACTTAACCAAATGGGTAGAGGCTTAGTCATATGTAAAACTCACAGTGGCAAAGGTAGCCAAATTTTTGCAAGAACATATCATTTGCCGACATGGGATGCCCCATGAAGTGATTTCTGACCAAGGTCAACATTTTAGGGGCAAGGCACAGGAGTTGTGTGACCAATTCAGGATTGCAAGGCATAGGTCTTCTCCTTATCGCCCTCAAACCAATGGAGCGGTTGAAGCGGCAAACAAAAACATGAAGGTCATACTCCAGAAGATGGCTAATAGGAACAATGATTGGGCTGACAAATTACCTTATGCCTTATGGGCTTATCGGACTTCTATTAGAACTCCAATTGGGGCAACTCTGTACTCTTTAGTATATGGGATGGAAGTAGTCCTCCTGGTTGAGCTAGAGGTTCCCTCTCTTAGAATCCTCATGGAGAGTCAAATTCCAGAAGCGGATTGGCTCAAGTTGAGGTACGAGGGGTTGAACCTCATTAATGAAAAAATGATGAAGGCAATGGACAACATGAAGAAGTGTCAACTGAGAGTTGTAACGGCTTTCAACAAAAAAGTCCACCCATGTTCCTTGGAAGTTGGAGATTTGGTTTTAAAGGAGCAGAGAGCACCCATTCATGACCCAAGGGGCAAGTTTAGGCCAAACTGGAGTGGCCCTTTTGCGGTGAAGGAAATCCTCCCAGGGAAGGCAATACGCCTTGTAGATCTTGATGGTCAAGAACTACAATACCTGACCAACTTAGATCAGCTGAAAAAGTATTATGTTTAGCCTCTGCATTCAAAAAAAAAAAAAAAAGAGGAATGCAATGAAGGAAAACTGCCTTTGAGGCATGAACTACGCTCGACCTGATTCTTAAATTTTTAGGATACGTAGGCAGCTTGAAAGTCAAAATTGAGCTCGGTCAATTTCCACCACACCTCATAGCGGGTTGGACCTAATTTTTCATTTTTAGCTATCCCTTTCCCCATTCGGACAAATGGCTTCTCACTACTCTTATCATCAGGAGGTGATCGAGTCCGACTAAGAATTCTTTCCACCGTCTCTCAAATTTGACGGATTCCAAAGAGTTTTCATCTTTAGTCCTTTTTTCAAAATGACTATTTTGATTGACGTGATTTCTCCCGTGAACTCGTCATCCTTGCAAATAATTGTCTTGATCTGGCTCGAAGACTCCATCTACCGTTCTCCTAGTCAACGGTTCCCAAGAGTTTTCAATAGCCCCTCTTTTAGCTTAACTTTGTCTTTAGTCAGCGTGATCCCTCTCGTGAGGTCGCTATCCAACGTAGTATCCTTACTCTACCCGTGGTAGAACCATCGGGTTAGTTTCCTTCGGTATGTGTGTCTTAGTATCTATTTTCATTTAGGGTTTGGGCCCAGACATGATCGCGGTCGTCTGAGAGACCAATCTTACATTTTCTAAATTAGCTCAAAGGGTTCTTAGCTTTTGCAAATGACAAGTGGAAAAAAAAGGAAAAAAAAATCAGTATACTTTTGGTGGATGTGTCATATGATATTTTCCTATAAGTTGGTACTTTCCTTAACTTACATTTTATGATGTACCCAAGAAATCTGAGTTGTGTTTTGTTGCTCCCATTATTATCATGGATGTTGCTTTCCGCCGATGGATGGTAGCAATGAGGGACGACGATCCTAAAGTCCTTGAAGAAGTGCACCTTTATACACTCTTTCATCTGTAGCGATCAGTCCATGTCGTGCTTTGATACTTGAGGCATCTCGTTTCTAGATCCAAGAACTTCATGTTTTTCGATTCGGAACTGTGGAAATTTGCCTTACTCTTGAAGAATTTCAAGCTTGTCTTGTTTACAATCATCGGGGAGATGTTTTTTGCCCAACACTGCAACCCGTTAGGTCGATAGAAATTCGAGAATTTTTCAGTTGGAGTGCTAAAGAGGCGAGACGATTCATAGCAAGTGATCGAATCAATCTTTATGCTGTTATCCAGGTGTTTGCCCCACTTCGATCAAATATTGAAAGCTTTAGGGTGCATCGAAGGAATGCTTTCCTTTTCTACATAATCGCTCGTTATCTGTTGCATTCCCCTAAGTGTGGAGGCTTACCCGTTATCATCAACGTCATTCGGGAGTTGAGACAAGGTTACGACATTATCCCTACTGTTTTGGCAGAGACTTTGAGAGGACTTGATATTATGACCGGTCATCGAAATTTTCGCACCAGTGACTTTAATGGCTGCTTCGCCCTCCTCCAGGTATGGTTAGTCAAGCGCCTTCAATTGGTCCAACCTTTGGTTACAACTCATTTGGAACCGTTTCAGTATTTCAAGCGAATTCAGACCTTTAACTACCACGATGCAACAAATTGGCTTGAGCGACTAGGAGCCCTCACGGAGCAAAGCATCAGGTGGGAAGTCCATTGGTGATCAGTTCGAAACCCTATTTTACACACTTGTGGTTGTGACTATGTCAGGTTGTTAGGCATATCCCATACCTCCTTCTACATATTGGCTCGCTTCATGCATCAATTCAGTTTACCTCAGGGTGCCCTAGGGGATGTGGGTACCGCGCTTATCACAGAGGCTTTAACAGAAGGTTTGGTGAATTCCATTGCAGCCTCGTGGAACCATTTGGCTCACCTAGGTTAAGGTTGTTAAATTGAAGATCTTTTGGTCTAGGCAGCGTTTACTGAGGAGTCGTTCCCCACCTTTCTGCTTTTCAAAACTTGTAGTAGCCGTGGCACCATTTTTTTCCTTTCAATGAAAAGACTTTGTCCTTTATGATGATCAATCTACTAGCAACATTCTCCTTCATGAACATATGGGCTTTGTGTGTTTTTACTAACCACTAACCTTCATATGATGGTGCTCTTTGCAAGCCCCTTGGCTTTCGGATCTAGACCTCTCATGGATTCGGCATGTGATGGTATCTCGAACACCATTGCAATCTCTTAAATTCAATGCAGTTGATTGTTGCTAACTTTGCTAAGCTTCATGTCCTTATTCAGGTATTTGAGATCCAGAATCTCCCAAGTTTTCCTTTGCTAATTCCAATGTAGGTGCACAACCAAACACATCATTGGCACCAATTTCGTGAGAATCCTCAAGATCACAACCGAGCACCATTGTTGATCCCAGTTGAGCACCGTTGTGCGAGGATGATCATCCCCTGCAAAGAATCCCAAGGTTCATAATTGTGCACGACTGCCAAGGTGGACTATCTGCACCAATTTGTCGAGAATCCTTAGGATCATAGCTGAGCACCGCTGCGAGAAGACTATCCACACCCACTTTTTGAGAATCCTTAGGATCACAACATAGCACCGTTGTTGATCCCAGCTGAGCATTGCTGTGGGAGGATGATCATCCCCTGCAGAGAATCCCAAGGTTCATAGTCTTGCACGACTGCCAATACGGACTATCTGCACCAACTTTTTGAGAGTCCTTAGGATCACAATCGAGCACCGTTGTTGATCCCAGCTAAGCACCATTGTGCGAGGACAATCACCCCTGTAGAGAATCCCAAGGTTGACAGCCATATGGCTAGAAACTCAAATTTTTGGCATCACACAGTTTGGGCATTACCTCTGTATTGACCAACCGCGGCAAGTTTTCAATCATAGTAGCACCCACACGCTACCTGATTTCGTATGTGTCATCAATCGACATTTCCTACCTTTGGTTTTATCGCTCGTTTTGCATTTGCATTTGCACCTCCGCCATCCTTGAGCCGGATGTCAGCAGTACTTTGCTCCTGGTGACAAAATGGTGTGCTATTTTCTTTGCCTTTCAACCATTACACAGGTCTTGATCAAAGAGGGGCAATCTGTAGACACCTAATTTTGTCACCCCCTGGCGGTGATGACACAAGAAAAATTACATGTTGGACATTTTAGACTTTGAGAATTTTTGAGCTTAGAATAGAAAATGACCATTTTTTTCCTATAAATTTTCAAGAGAAAATATTTTCAAAAATTAGAATTTGATGTTGTGGATTATTGTTGTTTGTCCCCTCAAGTCGAACATTACATTTTGACGCGAGAACTATGCAAATCAATGCCTGATTCTCTCTTTCATTATATGATCTAGGTCCCTAATTTATGCATATTTTTGTAAAGGCTTTTGGTCGAGACCACAATCGTGTCTTACATCATTGGATAGTGCTTGGACTAAGCTTTCTAACGACATATTACACGTCGAATTCTGACTAACGGTTTGAAAGATATGACCCCCGGAAGTTGACTCCAAAGTTTGGTATCAGATTCCATTCCGAGCAACCAAGGAGTGCCACATGGCGCCCAAACCCCTTTGTCCAAAAGCAAGCCTTTTTGGACAATTCTCTCTAGTTTTTTAGTCCCACATTAGAAATAAGAGATAATTGTCTTAAATCCCAAGGCTATAAGTATAGCCCTTCCGCTCTTCCAAAAGAGGAGGAGAAAAAATTGAGAATTTGGGTGAGAGGATAGCCCCATTAAGGTTTTGGCTAACTTCTTTCCTCTAAAATCAAATATTCTCCAAGCATAAAAGTTTAATACATTAATCCTTCCTTAAGCCGGGAGATCTAGTCCGGTTCGATTCAATTTGGGGCTTGAAGCACAAGGGTTATCTCCCCTTGTTTCTTGATTAAAGCCGGATTTAAGGTATTTTTTTCTCCCAATAGCGATTTAGAATTAGTTTAATTAATAGATTAGGTTCTAATTTATTAATTGATTTATTTAGATTAATTAGGTTCAATTAGTTTCAATTAGGTTTAATGTGTTTTATTAAATGTGAATTGGTTTATTCCGGTTCAATTGGGTTTATTTTGTTTTAATTGGGTTCAACATAGTTTGATTTGGGTCGTTGGGTCCAACTGTTGATATTTTGTAAACCCTTTTTTTTTTTTTTTTTTT